>NW_025167010.1:0-1683 GCF_004010195.1 Chiloscyllium plagiosum
AGGTTTAATTGGAAACACTAACTTTTGGAGCGCTGCTCCTTCGTCAGATGGTTGATCACCACCTGATGAAGGAGCGGCGCTCCGAAAGCTAGTATTTCCGATTAAATCTGTTGGACTATAATCTGGTGTTGTGTGATTTTTAACTTTGTACACCCCTGTCCAACACCGGCTCCTCCAAATCGTGTCCTGGGATACTATTTGATGAAGTCCAGGGATTTATCGGCCTTTGTGTTTTAAGATCTCCAGTATCACCTCTTCCTTATTATAAACTGTTTTCAAGATGTCATTATTTACTTCTCCCGTGTTCTCTAGCTTCCATTTCTTTCTCCATGGTAAATACTGATGAGAAATATTCATTTAGGATCTCCCCTATCTCCTGTGACTCCACACATAGACAAACTCATTGACCTTTGCGAGGCCATATTCTCTCCTTCATTACTCTTTTGCCCTTAGTCTGCTTGTAGAATCTCTTTGCAGTTTGCTTTACCTTGTCTGGGCAAAGCTATCTCATGTCCCCTTGGTGCCGTCCTGGTTTCCCTCTTACGTGTACTCCTACACCCTCTATACTCCTCAAAAGATTCAGTTGATCCCAGCTGCCAATACCTGATGAATGCTTCCTTGTTTTTCTTGACTAGAGTCTCAATGTTTCTAGTCATTCAGTGTTCCCTATTCCTGCAAAACTTGCTCTTCACACTAACAGGAACATGCTGGTCCTGAACACTCATCATCTCATTTTTAAAAACCTCACACTTATCAGATGCGCCTTCCCCAATCAATTTTGAAAGTTCCTAAATTATACCATCATATTGTCCTTGCCCCAGTTTATAGGTTTAACTTGTGGACCAGACCTGTCCTTTTCCATAGCTATTTTGAAACCAATAGAATTATGGTCACTGGTCCCAGAGTGTTCTCCCACTAACGCCTCAGTTCCTTGCCCTGCCTTATTTCCCAAGAGAAGGTCAAGTTATGCCCCTTCTGTAGTAGAATCATCCACATATTTTTCCTGAAAACATTTAACAAATTCCACCCATCCAAGCCTTTAACACTATGACAATCCTAGTCTATATTTGAAAAGTTAAAATCCCTTACTATTACAACCCTATTATTCTCCTTATATGTTTGCTCCTCAATTTCCCACTGACTATTGAGAGCCTACAGTATACTCCATCAAAGTGATCACCTGCTTCTTATTTCTCAATATCCCCCCCATATAGCCTGATTGGATGATCCCCAGGAATATTCTTTCTTAGTCGTGCTGTTATGTTTTCCCTTATCAGAAACACCGCTCGCCTCCTCTCTTGCCGCCCCTTCAATTCTTCCGATGGCACCTGTACCCTGGAACATTCAACTGCCAGTCCTGTATCTCCTTCAGCCATGTTTCTGTAATAGCTATAATATCCCAGTCCCATATACCCATCCATGCCTTAAGTTCATCTGCCTTACCTACCAGGTCATTCATTGGTTTTCCCTCGTTTCCTGTTGTGCTTTTGCCTGCCTTGTCTATTTTGTTTGCTCTCTTTTGCTGCTGTACCAGCCTCAACCTTCTGTTTTGTCTCACAACTGTTTAGGGTCCCAACCCCATGCCTGACTAATTTAAACCCTCCTACGTGATCCGTTGCTTTTTGTCATTTACATTAATGATTTGGATGTGAACATAGAGTCATAGAGATGTACAGCATGGAA
>NW_025167011.1:0-1683 GCF_004010195.1 Chiloscyllium plagiosum
CTTTGTGAAATTGGGTAACCCTTCAGTTACCTATGAAGGGTCATGGGACCTGAGACAGGAATCTTTGTTGTTTCACAGATGCTGCCAGATCTACTGAATTTCTCCAGTCCAATGCATTTCATTCTAGTATTTCCATAAATGGAGCGTTTCCATGAGCCAGTGTTATAGATTGGAGATCCACTCCAGGGGGAACAACTGGTGCAGGGTGCATTGTGGGTCCCCATGAGCTCACCAATGAGCATTGGAGGGAATTGCTGCTGTTTGAGCAGGGATGATCCTCTGGAATCTGACCAATGTTTATCATGTACTTGTCAGCAAACTGCCCAGGTCACTGTGGGATCTTGCTGTGTATGCTGACTACTGCATCTAGTGTCTGTTCACCTAATGTGGTGAATTGTATATCTCCACCCACCAAATGTTAGTCTCTATTTAACACACTCCCATCCCCAGTGAAACCTTTAACTGGTCAGGTGAGGTAACTTGGGAGAACCCCAGGCTTCATCTTGAAGTAAACAGCTTGAATGTTTGAGAATAAACTGGATAGGAACTGATCACCCTACATTCTGACTACTTGTAATATCTGACTGTCTGCCTTCCTTCCAGCTGTGTGACTTCCTGGAGACTCACTATTTGGATGAGGAGGTTGAGATCATCAAGCGACTTGGGGACTACATCACCAACCTGAAGCGTCTGGGAGCTCCTGAGAATGGGCTGGGAGAGTACCTGTTTGACCGGCTCTCGCTGGAGGACAGCAGTTAGTGGTGCCTTTGACTGGTCTTTGCCTGTTTTGTATCCAATTCCTTGGGAGAATTTCTCTAGAAAGCAGGAACTTGTACTGAAGAAATGAATGGGAAATAAAGATCATTTGATCTCTCCTACTCTGCTCTAATTAGTGGCTTTAATTTTCAGCTCATCTTCTGACCGTTTGGAATCTGTTCCAAAATCTCTAGTCTATACAATTCCAATAGTGATTACACTGGGGCTGTAAATTCAGGGGTTCTGTGCTTTTATTCTATTCCTTGGAGTTGTGTGTCGCTCTTCCATGAGCATGGCATGTGTAAGATACTGCAGTTTTAATCTGAACTCTCCTCAGCACTAGGGAGGTCAGGTGGTAAAAAGGAGCCTGTATTTTGTATTACAGGACAAAATGAACTGTTCCCACACATCACAAACTGTCCCTGTTGCCCATTTGATGTAGGAATAGGCTTTTTCAAGCATTCTCTTGGATGAAAGATTACACTCGCCTGTTGTGTGACAATATCCCAATCCTATCTTGCCCCTGATGTCCTCAGTACTCCATCTTCTGAGGAAGAGGTCAGTTCTGTATTTGCAGCAAACAATAGATCTCAATAAGATTCTGAATTGGGTGAGGGAAGGCTCTGTCCAGACCCTTAGAAGCCACTGTAGCCTGTTGTGCATTGAGTATGCAACAGGTTTACTGAACTGATCCCAGGAGGTGAGCTTGCCCTTTGCAGGACTGGTATGGATAGACCACTGAACCCTCAGACTACTGTGGGCAATTCTGCTCTCCTTCCCATAGGAAAGGTATGGTGAAAGCCAAGAGTTCAGGAAAAGATTTGAGGATGTTGGAGGGCTTGAGCTATGAGGAGAGGTTGACCAGGTTGGGGCTGCTTTATAGAGGCTTATTAAATCATAAGTAGTGTGAATAATCAGGTTGTTTTT
>NW_025167012.1:0-1683 GCF_004010195.1 Chiloscyllium plagiosum
AAGGCAGAGTACTGGGTCAATGGAAAGATTGTTAGTAATGTGGATGTGCAGAGGGATCTTGGTGTCCATGTACATAGATCCCTGAAAGTTGCCACCCAGGTTGATAGTGCTGTTAAGAAGGCATACAGTGTGTTAGATTTCATTGGTAGAGGGATTGATTCTAGAGCTGCAATATCATACTGCAACTATACAAAACGCTAGCACTTGGAATATTACATACATTTCTGGTCACCCATATTTTGGGAAGAATGTGGAAGCATTAGAAAAGGTGCAGAGGAGATTTATGAGGATTTGCCTGGTCTGGAGGAAAGGTCTTATGAGGAAAGGCTGAGAGACTTGGGTCTGTTCCCATTGGAAAGAAGACAGCTAAGAGGGGATTTGATAGAGACATACAAGATGATCAGCGGATTAGATGGGGTAGACAGTGAAAGTCTTTTTCCTAGGATGATCTTGTTAGCTTGTACGAGGGGGCATAACTACAAACTGAGAGGTGATAGATTTAAGACAGATGTCAGAGGCAAAGTCTTTACTCAGAGAGTGATAAGGGTGTGGAATGCTCTGCCTGCAATTGTTGTTAACTCAGCCACTTTAGGGAGATTTAAACAATCCTTGGATAAGCACATGGATGATGATGGGATAGTGTAGGGGGATGAGCTTAGATTAATTCACAGGTCAGCGCAACATTGAGGGCCGAAGGGCCTGTTCTGTGCTGTATTGTTTTATGTTCTACGTTCTAATTGAAATTGCAACAAAAGAAAATACACCAGACAGAGAAAAAGGGTGCAAGAACTGTGAACAACCAAATGATTTCACAGTCAGAAGGAAATGGCATTCATATGGATTAGACTGCAGACCATGTGGAAACCCAAATCTTTGAGAAAAGATGTAAAACAAAACAAAGACGGCGAATGAGTTATCAGAGACAGAGTCACAGGGTGAATAAGAAGTCTAAAGAACCAAAATGTCTATGCTATAGAAGATGACAATGAGTTTGGCAATATATTAGTTGTAGCAACCATATACCTACAAGAAACGTCTGGATACCACAATACCCAGAGAAAAGATTGCACAACTAGTCAGATCAGGACGAGGGTGAGAAATAAACCAACAACCATCATCTTAAGTTAAAATTTGATACCATACTGTAACATTTTACCAGTTAGACTATATCAAGACTGTTTTATAATCATGTGGAAGCAAATTAGTATCCTAGAGAAAACACTATAAAGCCAGGCAATATCACACTATTTGACAGCTAGGAATAACACAAATGAGACACACAAAGGAAATTATGTTGACTGTATGTTTCATGTTACTGTAACAAATGGTCCTGCTATTCTGGATTTGAGCAGTTGTGAGGAGCTGCAGCTTTTCTCTGTAAATCTTGAAATGAATAAGGTGATACTGAGGGTTGGAGGGAATCCCTCTGAAAAGCATCCTCTGATCATAAGTGAAGTAAATCTGATTCAAATGTAACCAGAGTATTTTGACAAAATCTTTGAATACTTTGAAGATTTTGTGCATCACATCAACAGTGACCCAGTGACGAAGCCAGTGATTCATTCGCTATGTACCAATGAACTAAAAGAAAAGCTTGGAGGAGAGCTCTAAAGATGGAAGAAAAGCTAGAATTACAGAGCTCACAGACTAGGAAAATTCTATTCCATTGTCATGAGCAAGAAA
>NW_025167013.1:0-1683 GCF_004010195.1 Chiloscyllium plagiosum
AAAATGCAGTTTAAAGATAAACAAAGGGAGAGAACGAGAGAGAGAGAGAAGAAACAGAAAGCAAGACGGAACACAGAGAGAGAAAAAAGAAAGAAGGAGAAGGTTCTTAGCTGATAAAAAAGAGAGAGAAATTGAATTTGAGAAGTTGCGATTTAGTCAGCAAAGTCATATTAAAAAGATGGAGAGTAAAATAAATGGTCCTGTTATATGCAACTATGTCAATACTCTGTAACATTTTAATGAGAAATATGTTGATGCCTTCTTTATCTCGTTTGAAAAATTGGCTCGGCATTGGGAGTGGTCCAAGGATTTATGGGTAATGCTAGTTCGGACTAAAGTGGTAGGCAGGGTAAGTGAGGTATTTTCTCCGCTGTCAGATGAGAGTCACGACATTCTCAAGACGTCAAACAAGCTCTTTTATGTGATCACAAATTGGTACCACATTCATATAGACAGCAGTACAGAAACATAAAGAAGTAATCAGGTCAGACTTATGTTGAGTTTGAAATAATTAAACATAGGCATTTTGATAGATTGATGCTTGCTTTAAAACTAGATATGACCTATGAGGCTCTAATGGAGATTATTCTGCTGAACGAATTGAAAAACTCACTTCCAGAGATGATAAGAATTCACGTGGAGGAACAGAAAGTTCAGAAAATGAGAAGGGTAGTAGAATTAGCAGATGAATACATGTTGCTGCATAAGACAAGCTTCCAACCAGAATTTCGTCCCGTGAAGGATCGCATTTGGGAGATGTGGAGATGCTACATTGTAAAAGAAACAGTAGAGAATAAGAGTTTACCACAGGTTAACGAAGATACCCAAGAATATATGAAGGAGATGAAAGGCCTCAGGTGCTTTCACTTAATAGAGTGGGGCACAGAAAACTACAGTGCCGGTGGTTTCAGAAGGGCATTGGGAAAAGATGTTTTCACTGCCATATGCATGGTCACAGTGCTGATCGTTCAGAAAGTGACTGTGGGAAAAGATGTGGTAAAAGAAGGTAAGCCAGTGGCATTAGTGAAAGTCTTAAAGGAAACCCCAACAAGAACCGAAGAGCTGCAGGAAAGTGCACAGCCTCGGCAGGGGCTTGGTATGGGGTTAGTACCTGATCTCAATAAAGAATTCGCCTTTGTGAGTAAAATTTACTCAGAAACAACAGGAGGAGAATGAGAATAAGTTATAATTTTGAGAGGTACAGGATCTAACCAGTTTCTAACAGTAAGAGATGAGCAACTTTGCAATATTTCCGATCTGTTCCCCGAGAGTGTTATAATTTGTGGGATAGATGGACAGAAATTTTGCTTTCCTCTCCATAAGATGAGGTTGGAGTGCCTACTCAAGTCTGGGGAAGTAACCGTGGGAGTAACTGACAGAGTGTGAGTTCCAGGAATCCGGTTTGTTCTCGAGAATGATTTAGCAGGGTCCAAGGTGGGAGCGATACCCCTTGTTGTGGAGAAGCCCAAGAAGACCAGGAAACTGAGGAGTTAAAACAGAAATATACTGGTATTTTCCAAGACTGTACAGTAACCAGATCCCACTATCATAAGTGACAGCAGGAAGCACAAACTAAAGACAACGACGAAGGAGTTAAGGTTCTGTTCTCTGACATCCTGTTTGACGTAATGGTGCAGGGAAAACATGAACGTAGAGAGGGTCAGACAAAGGTGTTTAGTCCTG
>NW_025167014.1:0-1683 GCF_004010195.1 Chiloscyllium plagiosum
CCCACCTTACTATTTTAAATCCTCCTGAGCAGCTCCAGCAAATTTCCCTGCCAGTTTATCAGTCCCCTTCCAATTAGGGCAATCTGTCCTCCTTGTACAGGTTACTTCTACCCCAAAAGAGATTCCAATGATCCAAAAATTCAAATCCTTCTCCCATACACCAGCTCCTCAGCCATGCATTCATCTGCTCTATCCTCCTACTCCTGCCCTCACTAGCTCGTAGCACTGGGAGTAATCCAGATTTTACTAATCTTGAGGACCTCCTTTTCAAATTCCTGCCTAACTCTCTGTAATCTACCTTCAAAATTACAGCCTTTTCCCTTCTTATGCCATTGGTTCCAATATGTACAATGATCTCCTGCTGGTCCCACTCCCTCTTGAGAACATTCTGCACCCTCTCTGAGACATCCTTGACCCTGGCTCCAGGGAAGCAACACACTATTGGGATTTTTCACTGCTGGCCACAGAAACATCTGTCTGTACCTCGGACTAGGGAGTTCCCTAATACAATTGATCTCTTGGAACCAGATGAACCCCTCATGGCATTAGAGTCAGTCTTGACTGTTTGTGCTACATTCCCCTGAGAATCCACCACCCGCTACATTTTCCAAAACAGCAGATAGAAAAAAACTCTACTATTCAGACATGTTCCTGTGGGGATGACTTATTACTATTGTTATCAGTGATAGGAATCCCTTCAAAGCCAGGTTTAGTGGTCACTATCAAACTGAGACAAAGTGGAGTCAAGTAAAACATCTGTATAGAAAAAAAACTGTATCAGGTACGTCACATGAATATATTGAAACCTTACTAAAATAGAGATTGGGAACTGGAGAAACAGATATTAGTTACTGCCTCGCAGAGTGAGGAACCAAATCCAAATGTCATGGAGCTTGATATGGCTCAAACTACATTAAATAATGAGAAAGTCCTAGAGGAGTGGGATAGGTTGGTGAGCTAACTGTCTCAGGAGCAAAGAATACAGTTGGAAAAACACAGCATGTCAGGCAGCATCCGAGGGACAGGAGCAGGCTGAGATAACGGGTAGGCCGGTGAAGTCAGGCTTGTATATCTTGGGGAGGGGGTAAAACAGGCCAGTGTGGCGTTCCCAAACTATAAGATTGGAAGCTGTTAAGGAATGCCACACTGACTGGTTCTACCTCCAACCCAAGATCCACAAGCTTGACCACACTGGCCTGAGGATCTCAACCCCCTCCCCAGGAGGGGTCTCTTGGTTCCGCAATCGGTTAAATAATCTACAGGAATAGGGTCTGCTTCAGCAAGATTTCACAGTTTATTTTGACGCCAGGCACAGGTTTGTCCAGCAATACAGAGGTTAAAGACTTCTGTGTTCCTTGGAGAACCTGCGCAATTTCACTTGGAACAAAGGCAAGTTTTACATGTTCTTAAGAAATAGTACAGCCTTAATCGCAGAATGAATCCAATGAATAAATCCAGTAATAAAATGACATAATGGACAGCAGGCTAACCCAATGATATTTCATGGGAAACAAAGTTATTTACCACACATTCTCTTCCCACCTACATTTCAAGGTTAGCTTGGATGGTTAGTAATGTCCTATCTAGCTTAGTTAATTCCATACAGTCAGGGATCCATTGTTCTGCTTTATCTTTGACTGGTTAGCTCAACAAGGCAGGAATGTAGCCTATAGCCGGGTGAGA
>NW_025167015.1:0-1683 GCF_004010195.1 Chiloscyllium plagiosum
AATGACCCACTTCGATTTTACAGTAAAAAAAAAACAGTATTTTTATACATTCTGTGTTGCAATGATCGTACACAGCCTTGTCAGTGTCCCCTCCACTCCCCTTCTGCAGAACCAACCTTGTACAACAACTGATCAATGATGGACACTCGCATGGACAGCCGGAGCGTCTTATTTGTTCCGGATGTTTAACGATTGTTGTTATCTCTAAGCCTTGGGAACTTTCTATAATGCATTCCAAAGTTCGGGGCTGTGCTCTTTTTAGTCATACCCCTCATTGTTTATCGTGAGGGATTGCATAAATTCTATTCTCCATTGCGCAGGCTATCTCTTATCAAATTCCGTGATCACATTTTACAGTAAAAAGTTGATTCTGATACAAAATTTGTAATATTATTATTATTTCTACTGTTAACCTTTCCTTAGCGATTTAGACAAGATATGCCAGGCATCTCTTTAAGATTTTATAATTACGTTGAAATCTGTGTCTATGATTATATACCAAATATTTAACTAGGACTTATTACTATTGTGAACAGTTTCAAAGGCGCAGTTAGCTTCTGAAAGATAACTTGAGTTGCTGTTTTTGTGGATGAAAAGAATCCTTACTGAGATCAGAATAAGTTACCTTTTGTAATGATTCTTCAAAGTGTTAGTGCTGCAATTTCATTATTTCATCTGTGTTCTTTTACTAATCATCTTTTTTTTAAAAAAAAGAACCTTCTTTATCACTATGTTGGCATGTTTCAGAATCTTGCGAATCAGATTATCCTTTCTTTGGCCTTGGAATTATTTCCTTTTCAAAGGCACTTTTTTCACTAATGCAGAAGCAATCTATTTTAATGTCTGGCTATTTTGTGGCTTTTCAAAAACAGACAGCTGAAGTAGACTTTTAAATTTCGGCCTCTCCATGTCTCGAAAAACAGGCAGCTCCAAATCTCACTGTGATCTGCCAGAACTGTGTATAAACAAAGAGTTTCACTCTACTTAGATACATACGACAATGATTCCTATCAAATCAAATGAAACCAAATCATTTGATCGAGAGAGAGATATTGTCATAAGGTCAATGCACCCATATGTATCCTCTGCAGCCTGCCACATCCCGCCAAAAATCGTGATAGACGATTGAACAACTAACTGGTGGAGAGGGCTCCACAATTATTCCCTTTCTATCAATGGATCAGCTCTGCACATCAGCGTAAAAAACAAGGAAATGGTATCTGCACCATCCTACCCAGGGGTGTTGAGTGGATGATTCAATTCACCGTCATCATAATACCCACAGGATCACAGATGCCAATATTCAATCAATTCGATTCGCTGCATGTGACATGAACAAACAGCTGAACACAGTCGATACGACAAAGGCAATGGGTCCTGACCTCATTCCTGTAATAGGACTGAATACTTGTGCTGCACAACAAACCGTGTCCCTGGGGAAGCGGTTTTATTCCAGCTCCGACTCTGACAACTCCCTGGCAAAGTGGAAAATTAATATGCTATATCCAGTTCCTAAACTGGGAATAATTACAATCTGGCCAATTACAACCCACTCAGTCTCATCACGATAGTCAAATTCGGAGTTCTTTTTGATAGAGCTGTCAAGCAGCACAGACAGAACTTGCTCAGTGCAGTTTCCAATAGGTCCCTATGTGGAGATGGTGCTTGTATGGAAAAATCACT
>NW_025167016.1:0-1683 GCF_004010195.1 Chiloscyllium plagiosum
ATTCATCCAGAGGTTAGGGTTTGGAACACAGTGCCTGAGAGTCAGGGATAGGCTGGATTAAGCCAGGGGTTAGGCTCTGGAACACAGTGCCTGAGAGTGTGGGTTAGGCCGGATTAATCCAGGGGTTAGGCTCTGGAACACAGTGCCTGAGAGTGTGGATGAGGCCGGATTAATCCAGCGGTTAGGGTCTTGTACACATTGCTTGAGAATGTGGGATAGGCCGGATTAATCCACGGGTAAGGTTTTGGAACACACTGCCTGAGAATGTGAAGGAGGCTGGATTCATCCAGGGGTTAGGGTGTGGAACAAAGTGTCTGAGAGTATGGAATAGGGCGGATTAATCCAGGGGTTTTGGGTCTGGAATACAGTTTCCGAGAGTGTGGGATGGGCCAGATTAATGCAGGGTTTAGGGTGAGAAACAGAGTGGCTGAGAGTCAGGGATAGGCCAGATTTATCCAGGGGTTATGGCCTGGAACACAGTGTCTGAGAGTGTGGGATAGACTGGATTAAGCCAGGGGTTAGGCTCTGGAACACAGTGCCTGAGAGAGTGGGATAGGCCGGATTAATCCAGGGGTTAGTGTCTGGAACACAGTGTCTGAGAGTGTGGGATAGACTGGATTAATCCAGGGGTTAGGGTCTGGAACACAGTGCCTGAAAGTGTGGGATAGGCTGGATTAATCCAGGGGTTAGGGTCTGGAACAAAGTGCCTAAGAGTGTGGGATAGGCCAGATTAATCCAGGGGTTAGGGTCTGGAACACAGTGTCTGAGAGTATGGAATAGGGCGGATTAATCCAAGGTTTTGGGTCTGGAATACAGTTTCTGAGAGTGTGGGATGGGCCAGATTAATGCAGGGTTTAGGGTCTGAAAGAGAGCGCCTGAGAGTCAGGGAGAGGCAAGATTAATCCAGGGGTTATGGCCTGGAACACAGTGCCTGAGAGAGTGGGATAGGCCGGATTAATCCAGGGGTTAGGGTCTGGAACACAGTGTCTGAGAGAGTGGGATAGGCCGGATTAATCCAAGGGTTAGGGTCTGGAACACATTGTCTGAGAGTGTGGGTTAGGCCGGATTAATCCAAGGGTAGGGTCTGGAACACAGTGTCTGAGAGTGTGGGTTAGGCCGGATTAATCCAAGGGTAGGGTTTGGAACACAGTGTCTAAGGAGGTGGTTTAGGCCGAATTAATCCAGGGGTTATGCTTTGGAACACAGTGCCTGAGAGTGTGCGGGAGGCTGAATTAATGCAGGTATGATGGTCTGGAACACAGTGCCTTAGAGATTGGGGTAGGCCGGATTAATCCAGGGGTTAGGATCTGGAACACAGTGCCTGAGAGTGTGCGGGAGGCTGAATTAATGCAGGTATGATGGTCTGGAACACAGTGCCCCAGGGGTTAGGGTGTGGAACAAAGTGCCGGAGAGCGTGGGATAGACCAGATTAATTCAAGGATTGAGGGTCTGGAACACAGTGCCTGAGAGAGTGGGATAGGCCGGATTACTCCAGGGGTTAGAATCTGGAACACAGTGTCTGAGAGTGTGGGATAGGCTGAAATAACCGGGGTTAAGGGTCTGTAAAACAGTGTCTGAGGGCGTGGGTTTGGCTGGATTAATCGAAGGCTTCGGGTCTGGAACACAGTGCCTGAGAGTGTGGGATAGGACGGACTAATCCAGGGGTTAGGGTCTGGAACACAG
>NW_025167017.1:0-1683 GCF_004010195.1 Chiloscyllium plagiosum
AAGAACAGGGAGTTAGATACAGAGTAAAGAACACTCCCCGTGCAGGGACAGGGAGTTAGATACAGAGCAAAGCATACTCCGCGTGCAGGGACAGGGGATTGATACAGAGTAAAGCACACTCCCAGTGCAGGGACAGGGAGTTAGATACAGAGTAAAGCACTTTCCCAGTGCAGGGCCAGGGGGTTAAATACAGAACAAAGCACACTCCCAGTGCAGGTACAGAGGATTAGATATAGAGTAAAGCACTCTCCCAGTGCAGGGACAGGGAGTAAGATACAGAGTAAGGCACACTCCCAGTGCAGAGGAGAGGGAGTTAGATACAGAGTAAAGCACCCTCCCAGTGCAGGGACAGGGAGTTAGATACAGAGTAAAGCAGACTCCCACTGCAGGGACAGGGAGTTAGACACAGAGTAAAACATACTCCCAGTGCAGGGACAGGGAGTTCGATACAGATTAAAGCACACTCCCAGTGCAGGGACAGGGAGTTAGACACAGAGTAAAGCACACTCCCAGTGCAGGGACAGTGAGTTATATACAGAGTAAAGCAGACTCCCACTGCAGGGACAGGGAGTTAGACACAGAGTAAAACATACTCCCAGTGCAGGGACAGGGAGTTAGATACAGATTAAGGCAGACATCCAGTGCAGGGACAGGGGGATTGATACAGAGTAAAGCGCACTCCCAGTACAGGAACAGGGAATTAGACACAGAGTAAAGCATACTCCCATTGCAGGGACAGGGAGTTCGATACAGAGTAAAGCACACTCCTTGTGCAGGGATAGGGAGTTAGATACAGAGTAATACACACTCCCAGTTCAGGGACAGGGAGTTTGGTACAGAGTAAAGCACATGCCCAGTACAGGGGACAGGGAGTTAGATACAGAGTAAACCACACATGCAGTGCCGTGAGTTAGATACAGAGTAAAGCACTCTCCCAGTGCAAGGACAAGGGCTGAGATACAGAGTAAAGCACACTCCCACTGCGGGGACATGGCGTTTGATTCAGATTAAAACAGACATCCAGTGCAGGGACAGGGAGTAAGATACAGGGAAAAGCACACTCCCAATGCAGGGACAAGTTGTCAGATACAGAGTAAAGCAGACTCACAGTGCATGGACAGGGCGTTAGATTCAGAGTAAAGCACACTCCCAGTGCTGGCACAGGGAGTTAGATTCAGAGTAAGGCACACTCCCAGTACAGGGGAGGGGGAGTTAGATACAGAGTAAAGCACACTCCCACTGCGGGGACATGGCGTTCGATTCAGATTAAAGCAGACATCCAGTGCAGGAACCGGGTGTAAGATACAGAGTAAAGCAGGCTCCCAGTGCAGGGACAGGGAGTAAGATACAGAGTAAGGCACACTCCCAGTGCAGAGGAGAGGGAGTTAGATACAGAGTAAAGCACCCTCCCAGTGCAGGGACAGGGAGTTAGATACAGAGTAAAGCAGACTCCCACTGCATGGACAGGGAGTTAGACACAGAGTAAAACATACTCCCAGTGCAGGGACAGGGAGTTCGATACAGATTAAAGCAGACATCCAGTGCAGGGACAGGGCGTTAGATACAGAGTAAAGCACACTCCCAGTGCAGGGACAGGGAGTTAGACACAGAGTAAAACATACTCCCAGTGCAGGGACAGGGAGTTCGATTCAGATTAAAGCACACTCCCAGTGCAGGGACAGG
>NW_025167018.1:0-1683 GCF_004010195.1 Chiloscyllium plagiosum
CTAAATCAATCCCGCTCACCTTTAACCTATGCTGTCTTGTTCTGGACTCCCCTATCCTGGAGTGCAGAATGTGGCTGTTCAGAATATCCATGCCCCTGATGGTTTTATAAACCTCTATAATGTCACCCTTCAGCCTCTGGCACTGCAGGGGGAAGCACCTCAACCTAATCAACCTCTTCCTAAAGCTCAAACTTCCAGTCCTGGAACATCCGTGTAAGTCAGTTCTGCAGAAAACCGAGTTGTACGCAGTATTCTTAAAGTGGCCTCACCAACATCCTGTACAGATGCAACATGCCACCACAACCCCTATACTCAATGCTCTGACTGATTAAGGCAAATGTGCCAAATATGTTCTGCACCACACTGTCTACCTGCGACTCCACTTTCAAGGAACAATGTAACTGCAGCCCTATGTCCCTTTGTTTCACAACACGCCCCAGGACCTGACCATGAAGTATATAATGTCTGCCCTGATTTGCCTTCCCAAAATGCAAAGCTTCCTATTTATCTAAAGTAAACTTCATCTGTCACTCCTGGCCTCTTTGTCCCAGCTAATTGCAGTCTTGTTGTACTCTGAGATAATCTACTACACCACCTTTCTGCTGTCATCTGTATACTTACTAACTATTACCCCTATATTCACATCTAAATCCTTTACATAAATGATGAAACGCAGTGAACTCAGTACTGATTCTTGCAGCACACTGCTGCTCACAAGCCTCCAGTCTGAAAAATATCCCTCTTCCTTCAAGCCATTTGTGACTAGCTTCTTCTGTATCTTATGTGACTGAAACGTACTAATCTGCCTACCAATCGGAATGAAATACTAGCTATGAAGAGAGGCTGAGTAGGTTATGTTTATTTTCACTGGAGATTGAGGGGGGACCTGAATAAGGTTTGCAAAATCATGAAGTGTATAGCCAGGGTGGATAGAGACAAGCTTTTTCCCAGGTTGAAGGATTCAATAACGAGAGGTCGTGCTTTCAAAGTGAGAGGTGGAAAGTTTAAGGGGGATACACGCGGTAAGTACTTCACACAGAGGTTGGTGGGTATTTGGAACGCGTTGCCAGCAGAGGTGGTAGAGACAGGCACGGCAGATTCATTTAAGATGCGTCTGGACAGATGCATGAGTAGGTGGGGAGCAGAGGAAGACGGATGCTTAGGAATTGACCGACAGATTTAGACAGTATATTTGAATCGGCTCAGGCTTGGAGGGCTGAAGGGCCTGTTCCTGGGTTGTATATTTTCTTTGGTCTTTGTTCTTTAAATGAACACCTTGCTGAAGTCCATTTCGACAATGTCGACCAAACTGCCTTCGTCAATCTTCTTTGTCACCTCTTCATAAAACTCAACCAAATCAATGAGACATGATCTCCCATGCAGAAAGCTACGTTGTC
This sequence comes from Chiloscyllium plagiosum, assembly GCF_004010195.1. Classification (NCBI taxonomy): domain Eukaryota; kingdom Metazoa; phylum Chordata; class Chondrichthyes; order Orectolobiformes; family Hemiscylliidae; genus Chiloscyllium; species Chiloscyllium plagiosum. The sequence continues at coordinate 1,398 of NW_025167018.1, forward strand.
TACCCCGATCAGCCCTTACCTTCCCAAATGTATGTAAATGGTATTCCTCAGAATCCCCTCCAACAACTTACCCATCACTGACATCATGCTCACCAGCCTGTAGTTCCCCGGCTTTTTGGGTCACTGTTTCCTTTACTAGTCCCACTCCTCCACTGCTCACAACAGATGTTAAATGTAACCAGGTCGGTGTTATGGCCGATGATATCGGTCTCAGACTGGGTCAGGGTCAGTTTTAGGAACACGTCAGGCTAGTTCCTTTAATCTGCTAAAACAACACGTTTATGAA
>NW_025167019.1:0-1683 GCF_004010195.1 Chiloscyllium plagiosum
CATGCAGACACGCACACACATACAAATATAAACGCATGCAGACACACATACATACAGATATAAACACATGCAGACACACACACAGATACAAACACATGCAGACACGCACACACATACAAATATAAACACATGCAGACACACATACATACTGATATAAACACATGCAGGCACACCTACATACAGATATAAACACATGTCAACACACACGCACATCCAGGTTTAAACAAATGCTGACAAGCGGGCACATAGAGATATCAACACACAGACACACGCACACATACAGATATAAAGACATGCAGACGCACATACAGATATAAACACATGCAGACACGCACACACATACAAATATAAACACATGCAGACACACATACATACAGATATAAACACATGCAGCCACATACACACAGATATAAACACATGCAAACACGCGCACACATAGGGTTTCAGCACACAGTTACACGCACAATTACAGATATGAAAACATGCAGACACACACATACAGATATAAACACATGCAGACACGCACACATACAGATATAAACACATGCAGACACATGCACATACATACAGATATAAACACATGCAGACACACATACATACAGATATAAACACATGCAGACACATGCACACGTACAGATAAAACACATGCAGACACACGCACACATATAACGTTATAAACACATGCAGACATGCACACTCATACAGATAAAACACATGCAGACACACGCACACACATACAGGTATAAGCACATGTAGACACACACATACATACAGATATAAACACCTGCAGACACACATACACACATATAGACATGCAGACACGCGCACACATACAGTTATAAACACATGCAGACACACACACATACAGGTATAAATGCATGCAGGCACGCGCACATGCAGCTATAAACACATGCAAACACACACACATACAAATATAAACACATGCAGACACGCGCACATACAAATATAAACACATGCAGACACGCGCACACACAGATATAAACACATGCAGACACACACAAATACAGATGTAAACTCATGTCGACACAAACACATCAAGATATAACCACATGATGACACACACACACTTACAGATATAAACACATGCAAACACGCACACCCATACAGATATAAACAGATGCAGACACACGCACACATACAGATATTAACACATGCAGACACACTCACATACAGATATAAACACATGCTGACACACGCGCACGCATACAGTTATGAACACATGCAGACACACTCACATACAGATGTGCAAACTCGTTGACACACACACATAAAGATATAAAAACATGATGACATACACACACACATACAGATATAAACACCTGCAAACATGCACACACATACAGATATAAGCACATGCAGACACACACATACAGATATAAACACATGCAGACACACTCACATACAGATATAAACACATGCAGACACACACACATACAGATATAAACATGCAGACATGCACACATACAGACATAAACACATGCAGACACACATACATACAGATATAAACACATGCAGACACACGCACACAAATAATGTTATAAACACATGCAGACATGCACACTCATACAGATAAAACACATGCAGACACAGGCCAACACAGATACAAACACTTGCAGACACGCACACATGTACAAATATAAACACATGCAGACACACATACAT
>NW_025167020.1:0-1683 GCF_004010195.1 Chiloscyllium plagiosum
CGTGAGGGGAAGTGAGTCCTGATGCAGCGTGAGGGGAAGTGAATCCTGATGCAGGGCGAGGGGAAGCATGTCTTGGTGCAGCGCTAGGGGAAACGAGTCCTGACGCAACGCAAGAGCATGGGAGTCCTGATGCAGGGCGTGGGGAAGCAAGTCTGGGTGCAATGCGACGGGAAGCATGTCCGGATACAGCGTGATGGGAAGCATGTCCGGGTGCAGCGCGACTGGAAACAAGTCCGGGGGCAGCGCAAGGCGAAGCAAGTCCGGGTGCAGCGCGAGGGGAAGTGAGCCCTGATGTAGCGCGAGGGGAAGCGGGTCCTGATGCAGGGCGAGGGGAAGTGAGTCCTGAGGCAGCGCGAGGGGAAGCGAATCCTGATGCAGGGCGAGGGGAAGTGAATCCTGGTGCAGTGCGAGGGGAAGTGAGTCCTGATGCAGGGCGAGGGGAAGTGAGTCCTGAGGCAGCGCGAGGGGAAGTGAGTCCTGATGCAGGGCGAGGGGAAGTGAATCCTGGTGCAGTGCGAGGGGAAGTGAGTCCTGATGCAGGGCGAGGGGAAGTGAGTCCTGATTCAGAGCGAGGGGAAGCGAGTCGTGGTGCAGCACAAGGGCAAGTGAGTCCTGATGCAGCGCGAGGGGAAGTGAGTCCTGATGCAGCGCAAGGGGAAGTGAGTCCTGATGCAGCGCGAGGGGAAGTGAGTCCTGATGCAGGGCGAGTGGAAGTGAATCCTGGTGCAGTGCGAGGGGAAGTGAGTCCTGATTCAGAGCGAGGGGAAGTAAGTCCTGATGCAGCGCGAGGGGTAGCGAGTCCTAATGCAGTGCGAGGGGAAGTGAGTCCTGATGCAGCGCGAGGAGAAGCAAGTCCTGATGCAGGGCGAGGGGAAGCGAGTCCTGATGCAGGGAGAGTGGAAGCGAGTCCTGATGCAGTGCGAGGGGAAGTGAGTCCTGATGCAGGGAGAGTGGAAGTGAGTCCTGATGCAGTGCGAGGGGAAGTGAGTCCTGATGCAGGGCGAGGGGAAGTGAGTCCTGATGCAGGGAGAGTGGAAGCGAGTCCTGGTGCAGCGCGAGGGGAAGTGAGTTCTGCAGCAGCAGTAGGGAAAGCGAGTCCTGATGCAGTGCGAGGGTAAGCGAGCCTGGTGCAGCGCGAGGGGAAGCGAGTCCTGATGCAGGGCGAGGGGAAGTGAGTCCTGAGGCAGCGCGAGGGTAAGCGAGTCTGATGCAGCACGAGGGGAAGCGAGTCCTGATGCAGCGCGAGGGGAAGAGAGTCCTGATGCAGAGCAAGGGGAAGCGAGTCCTGATACAGCGCGAGGGGAAGTGTGTCCTGGTGTAGCGCGAGGGGAAGCGAGTCCTGATGCAGCCCGAGGGGAAGAGAGTCCTGATGCAGAGCAAGGGGAAGCGAGTCCTGATACAGCGTGAGGGGAAGTGAGTCCTGATGCAGCGCGAGGGGAAGCGAGTCCTGATGCAGTGCGAGGGGAAGTGAGTCCTGATGCAGCAGGAGAGAAAGGGAGTCCTTATGCGGGGCGAGGGGAAGCAAGTCCTGATGTAGCGTGAGGGGAAGCGAGTCCTGATGCAGCGCGAGGCGAAGCGATTCCTGATTGAGGGCGAGGGGAAGCGAGTCCTGATTTAGGGCGAGGGGAAGCGAGTCCTGATGCAGTGCGGGGGAAGTGAGTCCTGATGCAGCAGGAGAGAAAG
>NW_025167021.1:0-1683 GCF_004010195.1 Chiloscyllium plagiosum
GTACTGGACAGGGAGCAGCTTCCTGAGTGAGGTTCTGTCCCAGGAGCAGCTTTCTGTGTGAGATACTGTCCGGGGAGCAGCTTTCTGTGTGAGATACTGTCTCGGGAGCAGCTTTCTGTGTGAGATACTGGACAGGGAGCAGCTTTATGTGTGAGGTACTGGACAGGGAGCAGATTTCTGTGTGAGGTACTCGACATGGAGCAGCTTTCTGTGTGAGGTACTGGACAGGGAGCAGCTTCCTGAGTGAGGTACTGTACCGGGAGCAGCTTTCAGTGTGAGATACTGGACAGGGAGCAGCTTTCTGTGTGAGATACTGTGCAGGGAGCAGCTTTCTGTGTGAGGTACTGGACCGGGAGCAACTTTCTGAGTGAGATACTGTACCGGGAGGAGCTTTCTGTGTGAGGTACTGGACAGGGAGCAGCTTTCTGTGTGAGATACTGTACCGGGAGGAGTTTTCTGTGTGAGGTACTGGTCAGGGAGCAGCTTTCTGTGTGACGTACTGGACAGGGAGCAGCTTTCTGAGTGAGATACTGTACTGGGAGCAGCTTTCTGTGTGAGGTACTGGACAGGGAGCAGCTTTCTGTGTGAGGTACTGTACAGGGAGCAGCTCTCTGAGTGAGGAATTGTACCGGGAGCAGCTTTCTGTGTGAGGTACTGGACAGGGAGGAGCTTTCTGAGTGAGGTACTGTACCGGAGCAGCTTTCTGTGTGAGATACTGGACAGGGAGCAGCTTTCTGTGTGAGGTATTGGACATGGAGCAGCTTTCTGTGTGAGGTACAGGACAGGGGGCAGCTTTCTATGTGAGGTACTGGACAGTGAGTAGCTTTCTATGTGAGAAACTGGACAGGGAGCAGCTTTCTGAGTGAGGTACTGTACCGGAGCAGCTTTCTGTGTGAGATACTGGACGGGGAGCAGCTTTCTGTGTGAGGTACTGGACATGGAGGAGCTTTCTGTGTGAGGTACAGGACAGGGAGCAGCTTTCTGAGTGAGACACTGGACAGGGAGCAGCTTTCTGTGTGAGGTACTGGACATGGAGCAGCTTTCTTGTGAGGTACTGGACAGGGAGCAGCTTTCTGTGTGAGGTACTGGACAGGGAGCAGCTTTCTGAGTGAGGTAATGGAAAGGGAGCAGCTTTCTATGTGTGATACTGTCCCGGGAGCAGCTTTCTGTGTGAGATACTGTCCCGGGAGCAGCTTTATGTGTGAGGTACTGGACAAGGAGCAGCTTTCTGTGTGAGGTACTGGACAGGGAGCAGCTTTATGTGTGTGGTACTGTTCTGGGAGCAGCTTTCTGTGTGAGATACTGGACAGGGAGCAGCATTCTGTGTGAGGTACTGGACAGGGAGCAGCTTTCTGAGTGAGATACTGTACAGGGCGCAGCTTTCTGAATGAGATACTGTACCGGCAGCAGCTTTCTGTGTGAGATACTGGACAGAGAGCAGCTTTCTGTGTGAGGTACTGTGCCGGGAGCAGCTTTCTGTGTGAGGTACTGTACCGGGAGCAGCTTTCTGTGGGAGGTACTGGACAGGGAGCAGCTTTCTGTGTGAGGTACTGGACATGGAGCAGCTTTCTGAGTGAGATACTGTACAGGGAGCAGCTTTCTGAGTGAGATACTGTACAGGGAGCAGCTTTCTGAGTGAGATACTGGATAGGGAGCAGCTTTCTGTGTGAGGTACTGTACAGG
>NW_025167022.1:0-1683 GCF_004010195.1 Chiloscyllium plagiosum
TAACACTAAGGAGAGCGCAGTGCTCTCAGTGACGGGGAAGTCACAGTTTCAATGAACTATTTTGAGTTTAGAACTTTCCGAGCAGGATTGGGACCCATGTCAATCATCTTCCAGTGCAGTGCTCCAACGTTTTTACTTAGTGACCGAGGCCATCTCTCCCCCACTAACGGGAACAAATTAGTTCTGTCTCCACAGTGAAACATACAGAAAATCATCCAGAAATATTCCAGGTCAGAGTGACTGTTAAAATTGAGATTCTATGGGAGATTAGAATTAATAAAGAGAAGTTACCCAAAAAAATCCTCATTGAACTGAAGATTCTTAAGTTGCTGCATCAGACCAGGCCCAATCCCAGAGTATTCAGGGAGGTGGCAATAGACCTAGTGAAAGAGTTATAGAATTGTTCAGCACAGACAGAGATTCTTCATTGTAACCAATTCATGACGAACACAATCCCAAATTAATCGACTCCCATTTGCTGACACGTTGCACACATCTCTCCAAACCATTCCTATTCATGCCTTTTAAATGTTGTAACGACAAGAAAAAAGATTGAATATCCTTCAAAACTGTTTATGCTGAAAAATCTGATTCCTGATGTCTGGAAAGTTGCTTTTGTAACGCCAAATATTGAAAACGGGAGGGTGAGGGAACACAAATGAGTCGAAATAATGGCCAATTCGATGTCTGACCTGAGGAAAATATTGGAACCATTTTATAAGAAACGTGATAAATGGAGATGTGGGGAATCATAATGTGACTTGGCAGTGTCACCTTAGCTTCAGGAAAAGGAAAACATCTTTGAGAAACCTGTGGTATTTGTGTCAGTTGAGGTGTCCACAAATAAGAACCCAGTGGCACCGGTGGATTTGCATTCGCAGTATTCTTTCGAAGTCGTTATTGGCAGGTGAGTGAAAGTTCATGAGTATGGTGGGATATATAACGTGGTTTGGAAATTCTTTAGTGGAGATAATACAGACGTCAGCGCCCATTTCTGCACTGAAGGCCATTAATCCCGGGATATCTCACGGATCAGTATTTAGACCACAACAATTTGCAAGGTAGGCACATGATTTAGATGAAGGTTACTAATAGCATAGATCTCATTTTGCATTGATTAAATTGTGCGAGGTTGGAAAATGTCATATTCCGAAAGGACCTGCATGTCATTGATCAAGAGTCACCAAATAATACATCAAGGAGTTTTAAAGTCATAGAGTCTGACAGCACGCCAAGTCGTCCACGCCGACCGGTTACGAAGCCAAAAGCATATCTGGTTACTTTGAGACAGGACGTGTTTTGCTGAATATAAAGTACAGCCACAGCTGCCAGGTAATGGTCAGAGACTTCCAAATGTAGCAATGTTCTGTTAAACAGATAGCTGAGTTTTGGTTGTTGTCTCGCCACCAATTCGAATTTCACAAATTCGTTTTAATCATGCACAGGATACCAGAAGCCGCTGAAAGCTGAGCTTTATTGTTTTGACACATGGAACCAATCACGTTATTAGAATTAAATGTGTCATGGAAGTATATAAAAGCGTAATTTCTTTTAAATTAGATGAAGATTTACTGCCATCGAACAGCTGAGGTACTGTTGTAGGGTCGGGGAGCAAACTGGTCATCTAACTTCTTGATCTCAAATAAAGTAAAAAAAAAGCTCCCGATGAAAGATACTTCTTCA
>NW_025167023.1:0-1684 GCF_004010195.1 Chiloscyllium plagiosum
ACTAACCCTAAAACACTTTTCCTGGAGTGCTTTCCTGTGATATTAACCCTAAATCACATTTCCTGGAGTACTTCACCATGATAGTAATTCCTGAACACTTTTCCTGGAGTGCTTCACTTTGAGAGTAACCCTAAAACGCTTTTCCTGGAGTATTTCACTGTGGTACTAACTCCAAAACGCTGTTCCCAGAGTGCTTCCCTGTGATACTAGCTCCAAAACACTTTACCCGGAGTGCTTCACTGTGATACGAGCTCCAAAACACTTTTCCCGGAGTTCTCAGTGTGATACTAATTCCTGGCGTGCTTCACTGTAATTCTGCCCCTAAAACACTTTTCCTGGAGTGCTTCACTATGATACTGGCTCCAAAACACATTTCCTGGAGTGCTTCACTGAGATACTAACCCGAAATCACTTTTACAAGAGTGTTTTACTATGATACTAACTCCAGAACACATTTCCTGGAGTGCTTCACTGCGATACTAACACTAAAACACTTTTCCTGGACAGCTTCACCATGATACTAACTCCAGAACACTTTTCCTGGAGTGCTGCACTGTGATACTAACTCCAAAACACTCTTCCTGGAGTGCATCTTTGTGATACTATTTGCAGAACACTTTTCCTGGAGTGCTTCCCTGTGATACTAACCCTAAAACCTTTCTGAGAGTGCTTCACTGTGATATAAACTCCAAAACACTTTTCCTGGAGTGCATCACTGTGATACTAATTCCAGAACATTTTTCCTGAAGTGCTTCACTGTGAGACAAACTCCAAAACACTTCTCCTGGAGTGCTTCACTGTGATACTAGCTCCAAAACACTTTTCCTGGAGTGCTTCACTGTGATATTAATTCCAAAACACTTTTCCCGGAGTGCTTCACTGTGATACTAACTCCAAAACACTTTAACCGGAGTGCCTCACTGTGATACTAGCTCCAAAACACTTTTCCCGGTGTTCTTCAGTGTGATACTAATTCCTGGAGTGCTTCACTATGATTCTAACCCAAAAACACTTTTCCTTGAGTGCTTCACTATGATACTAGCTGGAAACCACATTTCCTAGAGTGCATCACTGTGATACAAATTCCAGAACACCTTTCCTGGAGTGCTTCACTGTGATACTAACCCGAAATCACATTTCCTAGAGTGTTTTACTGTGATACTAACTCCACAACACTTTTCCTGGAGGGCATCACTGTGATACTAATTCCAGAAAAACTTTCCTGGAGTGCTTCACTGTGATACTAACCCTAAAACACTTTTCCTGGAGTGCTTCCTTGTGATACTAACCCTAAATCACATTTCCTGGAGTGCTTCACCATAATACTAACCCCAAAACACATTTCCTGGAGTGCTTCACTGTGAGAGTAACTAGAAAACGCTTTTCCTGGAGTCCTTCACTGTGATACGAACCCGAAAACACTCTTCCTGGAGTGCTTCACTGTGATACTAACTCCAGAACACTCTTCCTGGAGTGCATCATTGTGATACTATTTGCAGAACATATTGCCTGGAGTGATTCACTGTGATACTAGAACTAAAACACTTTTCCTGGAGTGCTTCACTGTGATACTAACCCTAAAACCTTTCTGAGAGTGCTTCACTGTGATACTAACTCCAAAACACTCTTCCTGGAGTGCATCATTGTGATGCTATTTGCAGAACACTTTTCCTGGAGTGCTTCA
>NW_025167024.1:0-1684 GCF_004010195.1 Chiloscyllium plagiosum
ACGATCGTCTCTGACTCGCTCACAGCGACTATAATAATGGTCTTGCGAGGAAAATGTAATTTTTTTCCAAGTGGATTTCCATTTACATGAAAGCAAGGCAACATCAAATTTCTTGCTCGGAATCAATAGTATTATACTGTATCATATTTGAGTTATAACTTTGCATTTTCATTCTTGTCCCACTGTCCTGTTTGCATACTCGTTATCGACACGATATCCACCGCTCTCGATTTAACTGTCTGGTTCCCTATTTCCTTCACATTTGATAAGTTTGTGGTGATCTGCTGTCAGAAGTTTAAGGCAAAGCATTGCAACAAAGGAACTGCAACCTCTATCGTGAAAATCTTGTCAGCTCCGATCTTCTTAAAGAATATCCCGGTTCTGTTTGCCCATGGAATTGAACATATCATTAACAAAATCCACATGGGCTGCCATTCAACTGTCGTTTTCTTGCTTCATTTACAGGGATAATATTTGTCTCGTCTTACTGCGCCTGGATTTCTTAGCTTCCTTATCTCCGAATTTCCTTGTTTAATTGTTTCACCATCCAACTTATTTTAGTGGCGAACAGAACCCACAATGTACTGCAGCTTGACAGACTTGAGAAAAAACAGTAATTAAGAGAGGGAGAACCGGAGCAAATCTATCATTTTACTGTTCTCTCTATCAGTCTCTTTCATCCTGCTTTCGTTGATACATTCTGAGAGTTCTGTCATTACGAAACTGTCACACATTAATTATTACAAACGACACCTCATAGAGACGACATATATCTCAAATTAAACAAGAAATATTCTTAGGTTGTGGCAATGTTTTACGAACTCCTGTGTTCATGCATCAACCCAGAACAAATTCAGAAAAGAGTTGAAAAATGTGGTGAAATCTGTCTGCAAACAAATCCTCAGATTGTTTGCAAAATATATGGACAAGACAAATCTATTTTAGCAGAACATTTTTGTAGCTGAGTCTTCATTTCTCAACCTTTCCTACAGTAAGATTCCTTTAATCTTTGAGACGTTAAAGAATACAGATTTACACTTTTGTTCACTCATTTTGCGAGCTAGCGTTGATAGTCCATCTTGCTTTGCCCATAAGAAGGTGGTGATGAGCTGCCTTCTTGAATCGCTGCAGTCCACTTGCTGTCGGTTGAACTACAATGAGGGTCGAGAGGAAATTCCAGGATTTTGAACCAACGACTGTGAAGCAACGGCAGTAAATTAATCAGTTGGTTGATGAGTGGCTTGAAAGGGAACCTGCAGATGATGTTGCTTCCAAGTATCGGCTGCCCTTGTTCGTCTAGATGGAAGTGGTTGTGGATTTGGAAGGTGCTAAAATTCTGCAGTGCATCTTGTAGATAGTACACACTTCTGCTACTGCGTGCAGGTGGTGAAGTGATTGAATGTTTGTAGATGTTGGGTCCATCAAGCGTGCTGCGTTGTTCTGGATGATATGAAGCTTCTTGAGTGTTGTTGGAGTTGCACCCATTATGACGTGTGCCTTGTGGATATTGTATAGACTTTGGGGTTTCAGGAAGTGAGTCACTCGCCACACTATCCCGAGTCACTGACCTGTTCTTGACGCCACAGTGTTTATGTGGTGTATCCAGTTGAGTTCCTGGTCAACGTTATCCCAAGAATGTTGACAGTATGATATTCAGTGATGGCAATACCGTTGGATGTCAAGG
>NW_025167025.1:0-1684 GCF_004010195.1 Chiloscyllium plagiosum
CAGCAGTTGAGGAAGGCAACCCATCACCCCCTTCTTAAGGGCAGTAAAGGAAGGGCAATGAATGTTGGCCTCGCTAGCAAAGCCCAAATTCCATGAGTGGATAAAATATAAGAGAACTATTGTAACTTATACCATTTCCAGTCTTTCCATGTAATAATATACATGTGGTTTATGAGTAATGTACTAGCATGGACTGAAGATTGGTTAACAGGCAGAGAGTATGAATAAAATGAAAATAGAATATTGCAGAAGATATACATCTGCAATAAAAAGAAAAACTGCTAGAGAATCGCAGCATTCTGGCAGAATCTGTGGAGAGAGAAAAACAGAGGGATTGTTTCAAGTTTGAAGAATTCTGAAGGAGAGCTATATTGGACTTGAAACATTAACTCTGACTCTGTCTCTCCACACATGCTGCCCGACCTGCTGTTTTATGCAGCAGATTCTATTTGTATATCATTCAGAATAAACGGGCTATTCTTAGCCCCATTCTTGGGGAATGGCAAGGGTCAGTGCCTGGGCTCTAGCTGTTCACAATATATCTCACCAATTGGGCTGTTGGAGTGTAATGCTTCCAATGTGTGTGATGACATGAAGCTCGATGGAAATGTAAGTTGGATTGAAGGAAGCCCCAAGGGCACTTGGATAGGAATTGAGAATAGGCCAGAAGGATGGGAGGTGGAATATCAGGTGAAAATGTGTGCACTTATCCAGTTTGGCAGAATAAAAGAACAATAGAAAAGTATTAAACGGTGAAAGATTGGAAAGTGCATGTGTCCAAAGGGACCTCAGTGTCATGTTCATGACTCATTAAAAACTGACAGGCAGGAGCAGCAAGCAATTAGAAAGGTAAATGAGACTTTCATTATGAGGGGATTTGTGTAAAGAACTAAAGATGTTTTGCTGCAACTGTGTAAATGCCTGGTGAATACCTGATGTATTGTGTACAGTTGAGGTTTTCTTCCATCAGGAAGGATATAGTTGCCACAGAGGGAGTGCAGCAAAGAGTCACCCTAGCAGGTAGGATTGTTTTACGAGTGATAATTGAAGAAACTGGATCTTTATTTTCTAGAGTTTTAATGAATAAGAGTGACCTCATTGAAATTTAACAGAATTCCTACAGGGTGTAACAGGGTGAATATAAGATGATGTAGACCTAGGGAAATTACCTGATCATGGATAAGGGACAGGCCATTTAAAAGTGAGATGAGAGATTGGAATTTTCTGCCTAGAGGGTGTTGGAAACTCAATTATTGAGCAAGTTTAAGTTAGAAAATAATAGATTTCTAGAGACTGTTGACATCATAGATAGTTCAAGAAAATGGAGTTGATAGACAATCAGACATAATAGCGAGTTTGGAGAAGATTTGTAGCTTAGGTTGAGGCTCTGGATGTAGGTTTACTCACTGAGCTGTAAGGTTCATTTCCAGACATTTTGTCACCCTACTAAGTAATATCTTCAGTGGGCCTCAGGCGAAGCACTGCACATGATTCCTGCTTTCTATTTATATGTTTGGGTTTCTTTGGATTGGTGAATAGGCCAATTGAACTCCAGAAGCAATCATCCCAACAGCCACAAACGACGCTGCATTAGAACATTATTTCAATGAGCCAACACATACTGCAGCACAGAGGAAAATCACCTATACCATGTATTCAAAAATAATGGGTACCCAATGAACAC
>NW_025167026.1:0-1684 GCF_004010195.1 Chiloscyllium plagiosum
AGGGGAATTAAAATGGGCGTTGACTGGGAAGTCCAGTTATGCCCAGCTGAGATGCTCAGCGAAACGTGCCCGCAGTTTATGTTTGGTCTCTCCAATTAGAGAAGACCACTTATCTGGATATAGTAAACTAGGTTGAAAGAGACTCACCTGGAAGAACTCTTTGGGGCCTGGATGGAGGTGAGGAGTTGGTGTACTGCAGGTTTTGCATCTTTTTCGGCTACCGGTGCAGGTGCCTGGGGGTTCAGGGGGATTCATAGAGATGTACAGCACGGAAACAGAGCCTTCAGTCCAAATCATACATGTCAATCAGATATCCCAACCCAATCTTGACCCATTTGTAAGCATTTGGCCCACATCCCTCTAAACCTTTCCTATTCATATTCCCATCCAGATGCTTCTTAAATGTTGCAATTATACTAGCCTCTACCACTTCCTCTGGCAGCTCATTCCATACATGTACCACCCTCTGCGTGAAAAAGTTGTCCCTTAGGTCCCTTTTATATCTTTCCCCTCTCGCCCTAAACATATGCCCTCTAGTTCTGGACTCCCCCATCCCAGGAAGAAGACTTTGTCTACTTATCATACCCAGGGCCCTCATGATTTTATAAACCCTTATGAGATCACCCCTCAACCTTCGACACTCCAGGGAAAACAGCCCCATCCTATTCAGCCTCTCCCTAAAGCTCAGTCCTCCAACCCTGGTAACGTCCTTGTAAATCTTTCAAGTTTCACAACATCCTTCTGATAGGAAGGAGACCAGAATTGCACACAATATTCCAAATGTGGCCTAACCAACTTCCTTTACAGCCGCAACATGACCTCCCAACTCTTATACTCAGTGTTCTGACCAATAAAGGAAAGCATACCAAACGCCTTCTTCACTATCCTATCTACCTGTGACTCCACTTTCAAGGAACAATGAATCTGGACTACATAGTCACTTTGTTCAGCAACACTCCACAGGACCTTACGAGTAAGTGTATCGGTCCTGCTAAAATTTGCTTTCCCAAAATGCAGCATCCTATCTACCTGTGACTCCACTTTCAAGGAACTATGAACCTGGACTCCATAGTCACTTTGTTCAGCAACACTCCACAGGACCTTACGAGTAAGTGTATCGGTCCTGCTAAAATTTGCTTTCCCAAAATGCAGCACCTCACCTTTATCTAAATTAAACTCCATCTGCCACTTCTCAGCCTATTGGCCCATCTGGTCCAGATCCCGTTGTAATCTGAGGTAACCTTCTTCGCTGTTCACTACACCCTCCAATTTTGATGCCATCTCTAAACTTACGAACTTTACTTCCTACGTTTATATCCAAATGATTTATATAAATGACAAAATGCCCAGCAATCACTTCTCTAGCTTCCCACAGATTTCTAGGGTACATCTGATCAGGTCCTGGGGAATTTATCCACCTTTATGCATTTCAAGACATCCAGCACTTCCTCCTCTGTAATATGGGCATTTTTGGTGAGGAGATTGATGCAAACCATGGACCGTCGAATGGAATGGTCCTTGCGGAGGGCAGAAAGGGGTGGGAAGGGGAAGATGTTCTTGGTTGTGGGATCTAATTGAAGTTGGCTGAGTGTTTATGTATGATGCATTGGATGTGGAGACTAGTGGGGTGATAGGTGAGGACAAGAGGGATCCTGTCTTTATTGTGTTTAGAGGGGGGAGAAAG
>NW_025167027.1:0-1684 GCF_004010195.1 Chiloscyllium plagiosum
TCCTCCAACCGTCGTTTCGCTGTGGTCTGACGAAATAGTCAGTTATACAGTACAGAAATAGACCAATCAGTCCAACCTGTCGATGCAGTTAAATTAATCTAGTCCCATTTGCCAGCATTTGGTCCATATCCCTCCAAGCTCTTCCTATTCATGTAATCATCCAGATGCCTTTTAAATGTTGTAATTGTACCCACCTCTGGCACCTTTGTGTGGATATTTACTCCTCTGATCCCTTTTTCAATCTTTTCCCCTCACTGTAAAGCTGTTGTTCCAGATAACTGTAGTAAACCCTGACCGAGTAAACCTTTGAGATGACCCTTCAAAATCTATGTTTAAAATAAAGTGTAAACGCATCCTATAATAGAAGGATAGGAAGAGAACTGGGGCTGAAGGGTGACCTTTATAAAGGTTTATGCAATTGAGGGACATGGGTAGGGTAAGTAGACATGGTCTTTTTCCCTGGTAGGGAGGGGGGAAAGATTTAAAAGGGACCTAAGGGGCATCTTGCTCAGAGGGTGGTGCTGGCAAATGGGACTAAATTAGTTCAGTATATCTAGTCAGCATCAACACGTTGGCCTGAAAGTTCTAATAGATGTACAGCACAGTAACAGAAATGCAATACATGGTATATCCATCACTAATTACAGCATAGATGCTTGGACATGCAGTAATTGAGAAGGGGTGCCAGTTAAAAGTTTGTTCTGTTAGTAAAACTGGAAATATGTTTAAGACTCCCTGCGTCTTATGGCAATGTCTGTTATGTCGATGTCACTTTATGCTAAAAACCCTGAAAGTTCATATTCTCTCCTCCCCTCCCCCCCATTACGCAACCAAACAGTAATCACTGTTCATGAGTTGATGAATTCAACCTGATCAAAGTAAGGTTTGGTTCTCTGAAGTGAAGATGCTTACTCTGATGGTTTGATCATGTGATGTAGATTGACTAAATCCTATCCTGTGACATTGGTGCAAGTTGTGAGTTCTGAATGAATTATAGGATAATATAGGCAGGCTATTCAGCCTGTACTGCCATTTGAAAACATTGTCCAGCTTTTTTGTAGTCACCTATGCTACCCAGTGAGATGTCATGCCATACATTAGTGAATGCTCCCTAGTATAAAAATGGTTGTCAGTGTGACAGAACTCTGCAGTGTGGAAACAGGCCCTTTGACCCAACACATCCACATCAATCCTCTGAAGAGTAACCCACCCAGACCATGATTTGGAGATGTCTGTTGGATTGGGGTGTACAGAGCTAAAAATCACACAACACCAGGTTATAGTTTGGGATATAGGTAAAACAGTGTTACTTCTGCAAGTATAATTGAGTACTAACTTTAGTGGATAATTGGGTACTAACTTTAGTGCATAATTATTCTAGTAAATAATTTCTTTCATCATGGTAGTTTAAACTTACAGTCAGCAAAATAACTGAGATAGCTGAAATGCATAAACTAGGCAAGAAAAGACCCATTGTTAAAATGTATATTCAGGAATGGAATGTACCTATGAACAATGGAAGATGTTATAAGCAAAACAAAGTGAAAGGAACATCAAGATCCAAGTTTAGCAGAATCTTCCTTATGTCAGCACTTAGAGGGAAGGGTTGCCAACTTGGAGAAGGGGGGGGAAGTAATAAGGCCATTATCCATGCAAGGTTTGTGAAGGTTTGTAGTTCAGGTTG
>NW_025167028.1:0-1684 GCF_004010195.1 Chiloscyllium plagiosum
GACACCTGAACAACCCACCGACACTGACGCTGCTGGGAAGCTTGTACACCCACCGACACTGACGCTGCCACGACACCGGTACACCCACCGACACTGACGCTGCCGAGGCATCTGTACACACACTGACACTGACACTGCCGGGAAACCTACACCCGACACTGATGCTGCCGGAAAACGTGTACAGCCACTGATACTGACGCTGCCGGGAAACCTGTACAACCACCGACACTGACGCTGCTGGGACACCTGTACACCCACCGACACTGACGCTGCCGGGACACCTGTACACACACCGACACTGACACTGCCGGGACACCTGAACAACCCACCGACACTGACGCTGCTGGGAAGCTTGTACACCCACCGACACTGACGCTGCCACGACACCGGTACACCCACCGACACTGACGCTGCCGGAACACCTATACACTCACCGACACTGGCGCTGCCAGGAAACCTGTACACCCACCGACACCGACACAGCCGGGACACCTGTACACCCACCAACACTGACCCTGCCGGGAAACGTCGACAACCCACCGACACTGACGGGACACCTGTACACCCACTGACACTACACTGCCGGGAAACGTGTACAACCCACCGACACCGACGCTGCCGGGACATCTGTACACCCACTGACACTGCCAGGACAACTGTACACCTACTGACACTGCCGGGACACGTGTACACCCACTGACACTACACTGCCGGGAAACCTGTACAACACACCGACACCGATGCTGCCAGGACACCTGTACACCCACTGACACTGACGCTGCCGGGACACCTGTACACCCACTGACGCTGCCGGGACACCTGTACACCCACCAACACTGACAGTGCCGGAAAACCTGTACACCCACCAACACTGACGCTACCGGGACACCTGTACACCCACCGACACTGATGCTACCGGGACACCTGTACTCCCACTGACACTGCCGGTACACCTGTACACCCACTGACACTGACGGGACAACTGTACACCCACCGACACCGATGCTGCTGGGACACCTGTACACCCACCAACACTGATGCTGCCGGGACCCCTGTACACCCACTGACACTGACACTGCCGGGACACCTGTATACCTACTGACACTGCCGAGACACGTGTACACCCACAAA
Organism: Chiloscyllium plagiosum; assembly: GCF_004010195.1. NCBI lineage: Eukaryota > Metazoa > Chordata > Chondrichthyes > Orectolobiformes > Hemiscylliidae > Chiloscyllium > Chiloscyllium plagiosum. The sequence continues at coordinate 1,132 of NW_025167028.1, forward strand.
CACTGACACTGCTGGGACACCTGGACACCCACCGACACCGACGCGGCCGAGGCACCTGTACACCCACTGACACTGATGCTGCCGGAAAACCTACACCCGACACTGATGATGCCGGAAAACGTGTACAGCCACTAATACTGACGCTGCCGGGAAATCTGTACAACCACCGACAATGACGCTGCTGGGACACCTGTATACCCACCGACACTGACGCTGCCGGAACACCTATACACCCACCGACACTGACGCTGCCGGAACACCTATACACCCACTGACACTGGCGCTGCCGGGAAACCTGTACACCCACCGACACCGACGCTGCCGGGACACCTATACACCCACCGACACCGACGCTGCCGGGACACCTGTACACCCACCGACACCGACGCTGCCGGGACACCTGTACACCCAACAACACTGACGCTGCCGGGAAACGTGTACAACCCACCGACACCGACGCTGCCGGGTAACCTGTATACTCACTGACACTGACGCTGCCGGGACACCTGTACACCTACTGACACTGACGCTGCCGGGAAACCTGTACAACCCA
>NW_025167029.1:0-1684 GCF_004010195.1 Chiloscyllium plagiosum
TTCTATCAACTATTTAAAAAGTCTAATCTTAAAGAAGATTCTTAACACCCAGTTATCAATCTATTCCTAATTCATGTAAATATCTCAATTTTCTTGAAGTCAATGTTCACACAAAACAGTGCACATAAAGCAACACAAAGATATTCATCATCATCAGCTGATTACTGTTCAGTGGAATAACCTGAGTATCTTATTGTTCCCGAGACTAATGATAACAGTAAGCATTTGTTTACTCGTCCATGTAGTAAGTGCATTTGATATCTTACATTTCTGTTCAGTTTTTAACGACGATTTATGTTGTTTAATACAATAATTCTAATTTATCATGGATATTGACTGTAATGCAATAACACTGGAAACACTTTTTAACTATTCTAACAATCTTTAAGCTCCTCTTCTGTTGTGAGTGTGCAAGAGACAATTCAAATTATCACCAGTTTTGTTGAAAATTCAACAAACACTGCATTTTGAATTTATGAACTTCTTACATATTTCCAAAAAGGTTAGTCTTCACTGTATGTTATATTAAAATACTGATTTTTCTCATCATATGCGCTACAAAATGAGTATTGTTTCATTGCATTGTAAGAAAAGAAATAGAACTTTTTGTTGTTTCAATTCCAACATTATTCATCATTGTACAATAATGGCACAATTATTACAATCGCTTTATATACGACACTGCAGTGACTTAATTGTTTGTTTAGTTTCATGCTCATTTATCAACGTACCATCTCTACAAGGAATCAAGTGGAAAGAAATTCGCAAGTTATATATTGCATATATTTTTGAGTTCAGAAAAGAATTTTGTCAATAATCACTGAATGTCTCATTTCTTTCTTTAATACGTAAAGCTAGCTACTATGTTTTATTCCTTAGTTTACTGATCTTAATAAGCATCAAATCGACATCACAGTAAAGTGCTTTTGAAATATTGAATCATGTTAATTCTTCATATGCATTGCAGTGTACAATCTCTCAATCATTGTAACAACCAATTTTTATTTTACCTGTTGAAACATAGTTGTATTAATGTAAATCTATTTCACATCAATGCTAACACTTGTTGTGTTTGCAATCACAATAAGACTTAAGGATTTTTCATGCAACAAAATCCAATGAAAAAGCATCAGCATCCCTTTATTGTTTTATTCAACAATGACAATAAATTTTGAATTTCTGAAATTTGAACATTTTTAAAAAGAAGGAATGTTGTCTTCAGTTGAATGTTCGCATTGAATGACTTATTCACAGTATCTGCTGTTTATTCTCTTCGGGTTCCCAAGAAAAGAAATTAACTAGTTCTGCTGGTTCTAAATTCCTGGAAACTATTTGAGAATGTTGTGGCCTTAAAGGTGATAAGGCTAAGTGATCGTAAGTGATTCGTTTTTTGTTCGAAAGAGCTTGATTCAAACATTTCGGACATTCACATTGTTATTCTGCCGTGTTACAAGGAGAGAAAACAAATCGCTTTCTTCATCTGTAAAGTAAACATATGTCACTTCCAATTATTCATTAGTCAGCTAATTACCTACATTTGTTATTAAAAAATGCAATTCATCTAAATATTGGAATGACCTTTGATCAAATTAAATTTCTAATTATTTTTCATTCGTGAGTTGTTAGATAGAACATAGATCATAGAACAATCCAGCACAGAACAGGCCCTTCGGCCCACGATGTT
>NW_025167030.1:0-1684 GCF_004010195.1 Chiloscyllium plagiosum
AGGGCCTGTTTCCACACTGTAATGTAATCTAATCTAAAAACTGTCAGTTCAGCTCACGTCCGTCTTCTCTTTCCTTTGTGCCTTAGAAGAGTAGATTCCCTACAGAATAGAAACAGGCCCTTCGGCCCAACAAGTCCACACCGACCCTCCGAAGAGCAACCCACCCAGACCCATTCCCCTACATTTAGCCCTGACTAATGCACCTAACACTATGGGCAATTTATCACGGCCAATCCACCTGAACTGCACATCTTTGGACTGTGGGAAGAAACCAGAGCACCCGGAGGAAACCCACGCAGACACGGGGAGAATGTTCAAACTCCACACAGACAGTTGCCCAAGGTGGGAATTGAACCCGAGTCCCTGGCACTGTGAGGCAGCAGTGCTAACCACTGAGCCACCGTGCCGCCCCAAGAAGCATGCAGCAAGACTCTATAGAAGACACTCAGAGGAGGACAATCCTCCCGAGGATGCTTCCTAGGCAACTTATTCTTTCCTGGTGTTATAGCACAGACCTGAGGACAATGGACTCTTGGTGAGGCACTATTAGTTTACAAAGTTGAAACAAAGAGGAGAAAGATATCAGTTCTAACAGTCATCAATTGCTGGGCTTTTGCCCGACTCTCTATTAACCTGGACAAAATCAAAAATGTGTGAACTGTCAATAAGCCCAACCACTGAAATAAAATTCTGAATTTACAGCACTGATGCGAATTAATCTCATTTAAACTGGTTTCTTATTCTAAATGACCAACCTGTTACACAGAATGAAATTTGAGAATGGGATCTCAATGTTTATTATAGCAATCAATGTAAATACTGATGTGGAAGAGCCAGTGTTGGACTGGGGTGAACAAAGTTAAAAATCACACAACACCAGGTTATAGTCCAACAGGTTTCTTTGGTAGCACTACTTTCAGAGCAGTGCTCCTTCTTCAGGTAGGACCATAAGACACAAAATTTATAGCAAAAGATTACAGTATCATGCAAGTAAAATGCACGACATTTAATAGCACCAATTTTCTGTTTTATTCCCACATTGTACACCTCAGCTGAAGCTTGCCATTAATATTTAGGTTTCTCTTCCCATGAATTTCACCAGTTTTTCATCATGTTTTCAGATGGCTATGCCTTATTTATCAGCTGAAATATGCTATTGAATCATGGTGGACTTATATATGCAAGCATGCACACTTATATTTGCACATAGACACATACACAATCATGTGGAAATTCATTTTGGGTGGTAGTGCAATGGATAGGTATACCAGCTTAATTTTTTCATTAATTTATTCGCTCGTTGGGCATGGGTGTTGCTGACTGGCCAAAATTTATTGCTTGTTCCTTGTTGCCCTTGAGAAGATGGGCTGATCTACCTTCTTGAACTGATGCAGTCCACATGCTGTAGGTTTACCCACTATGCCCTTAGGGAGAGAATTCCAGGAATGTGATCTAGCAACTGTGAAGGAACAGCAATACTGTATATTTCCAAATGAGGATGGTAAGTGATCTGGAGATGAACTTGCAGGTGATGGTGTTCACAAGTATCTGCTGCCTTTGTCCTTTTAAATGGAAGTGGCTGTGAGTTCGTGACTAATGCACCTAACACTATGGGCAATTTAACAAGGACGGGGTTTGGGCGGCGGGGGCAGGATTGGACGGGATTTCGGGGTGGGAGGGGCGG
>NW_025167031.1:0-1684 GCF_004010195.1 Chiloscyllium plagiosum
TGTGCTCGATGGGGACAGTGTAGGGGTAGCTTTCGTCTGTATCTGGCCCTATCCTGGAAGTGAGTGACTGGGGACATTGTAAAGGAAAATTAACTCTGTATCAAGCCCTGTCCTGTGTGTGTTAGATGGGGACAGTGTAGGGTTAGCGTTACTCTGTATCTAACGCAGTCATGGACGTGTTCGATGGGGACAGTATAGGGGTAGCTTTACTCTGTATCTAATGCTGTCCTGGATGAGTTCGTTGGGGACAGAGTAGGGGTAGCTTTACTCTGTATCTAGCCCTGTCGTGGGTGTTTTCGATGGGGACAGAAGAGGGGCAGCTTTACTCTGTATCAAACACTGTTCTAGATGTGTTCGATGGGGACAGTGTAGCTTTACTCTGTATCTAACGCTGTCCTGGGTGTGTTTGATGGGGACAGTGTAGGGGTAGCTTTCCTCTGTATCTAGCCCTGTGCTGTCCCTGGATGTGTTCGATGGGAACAGTGCAGTGGTAGCTTTACTCTCTATCTATCGCTGTCCTGGATGTGTTCGATGGGGACAGTGTAGGGGTAGCTTTACTCGGTATCTCGCCCTGTCGTGGGTGTGTTCGATGGGGACAGTATAGGGGCAGCTTTACTCTGTATCAAACACTGTTCTAGATATGTTCGATGGGGACAATGTAGATTTACTCTGTATCTAACGCTGTCCTGGATGTGTTCGATGGGGACAGTGTCGGGGTAGCTTTACTCTGTATCTAGCCCTGTCCTGGATGTGATTGAGTGGGGACAGTGTAAAGGAAAATTAACTCTGTATCAAACACTGTTCTAGATGTGTTCGATGGGGACAGTGTAGGGGCAGCTTTACTCTGTATCTAACGCTGTCCTGGGTGTGTTTGATGGGGACAATGTAGGGGTAGCTTTACTCTGTATCTAACGCTGTCCTGGGGGTGTTGGAAGGTGACAGTGTAGGGGTAGCTTTACTTTGTATCGACCTCTGTCCTGGATGTGTTCGATGGGGACAGTGTTGGGGCAGCTTTACTCTGTATCTAACGCTGTCCTGGATGTGTTCGATGGGGACAGTGTAGGGGTAGCTTTACTCTGTATCTAACGCTGTCCTGGGTGTATTCGATGGGGACAGTGTCGGGGTAGCTTTTCTCTGTATCTAACGCTGTGCTGGAGGTGTTGGAAGGGGACAGTGTAGGGGTAGCTTTACTCTGTATCGAACCCTGTCCTGGATGTGTTCGATGGGGACAGGGTAGGGGTAGCTTTACTCTGTATCTAACGCAGTCCTGGGTGTGTTCGATGGGGACAGTGTAGGGGTACCTTTTCTCTGTATCTAACGCTGTCCTGGAGGTGTTGGAAGGGGACAGTGTAGGGGTAGTTTTACTCTGTATCTAACGCTGTCCTGGATGTGTTCGATGGGGACAGTGTCGGGGTAGCTTTACTCTGTATCTAACGCTGTCCTGGGTGTGTTTGATGGGGACAATGTAGGGGTAGCTTTCCTCTGTATCTTGCCCTGTGCTGTCCCTGGATGTGTTCGATGGGGACAGTGTAGGGGTAGCTTTACTCTGTATCTAGCCCTGTCCTGGATGTGTTTGAGTGGGGACAGTGTAAAGGAAAATTAACTCTGTATCTAGCCCTGTCCTGGGCGTGTTCATTGGGGACAGTGTAGTGGTAGCTTTACTCTGTACCTAACGCTGTCCTGG
>NW_025167032.1:0-1684 GCF_004010195.1 Chiloscyllium plagiosum
AAGGATCCGTCTTTGATTCCAACATCAGCCGACGATCTATCTGGAGTTTTCACATTCTCCCTGTGTCTGCATGGGCTTCCTCTGGGTGGGTCTGTTTCCTCTCACAGTCCAAAGGTGTGCAGATTCGGCGAATTGGCCATGCGAAATTGTGCACAATTTTCAGGGGAGAGTAAGTTACGTGTGTTAGTCAGGGCAAATATAGTGTAGGAGAATGGTTCTCGATGGGTTACTCTTTGTAAGATTTTTGTGGACATGTTTGAGCAAATGTCCTGTTTGTACGTGGTAGGGAGTCTATCGTTCTATTTTAGAGTCAGTTTAACAGCAAGATCAACCTCGTTACAAACAGATATAGTCACATCCGTTCAGTCAGCAATCTTGAAGTTTCCCGTGAGCTCAGTCGACTGGATGGATTGTTTATACTGCAGAGGGTCTCCAGCATCTATCACCACACTGATTGTTATTGCCACCAGTGTCAATTTCCAGATCTCGCCACAGACCTGAGGTGTGGTGAGCCACCAGTTAAATGGACCGCCAGCCGTTATTCGCAAATGAGAGAACAGCTGTATCGTCATCACCTACTATGGTGACAGCATGCGTCTGACTGAAACAGATAACATTGCAATGAACTGGAACAGACATGATTGGCATTCACGAGGAAACTCCAACCTGGAAGAGCAGCCATGACAATTCAATACACGAGAGATACTGCATTTATCTGCCATCCATATGAATCTGCGAGTGATGAAAAAGGAATTTACCAAACCCCATCCGATCCAACAGATTCTAAGCTGATCTGAAAGTAGATCTAATTCACTCCTGATAAAAGCGAGGAAAGTGTGAGAGAGGCAAAGTAACAAAGTTTAATGGTACGGTTTGTCTGGTCTGTAGAACAAGCTACACAAAGTCTTGGGGGAGATGGAGCATTAATGCATTATTACGAACAGTTTGGTTGTCTTCAACTGGAGGTAAATAGGTCTGAATCTTGTATGACTCAAATTGCGTGCACGAGTAAAGAACTGAACGAAAATATGCCCCGGAATGGGTGTTTCAACAAATTAATACTTTCATGTTGAGAAATATTATGAATATCGACGAACAGTTTGGTTGTCTTCAACTGGAGGTAAATAGGTCGGAATCTTGTATGACTCAAATTGCTTGCACGAGTAAAGAACTGAACTAAAATATGCCCCGGAATGGGTGTTTCAACAAATTCATACTTTCATGTTGACAAATATTATGAATATCGAATAAATTGCAGAAATGATGAGGTTGACATGTAAAGAGGAACCGATTCCACCAGAAGTAGGGACTCAGACGAAATAAGGATAAATAAACAATGAAAAGGAAGTAGAGGTTCAGATATTTTATGGACTAGGGAGAAGATTAAAACAGAAAGAAGTGTCACTGATGGAAAGTGAGATTCAATCATATCAAAATACAATGATACACAGAAAGGAAGCAAAGACAGCGATAAAGATGAAATATTCAATGAATGTGTATCAGAGTAGAAATGTGCTTGGATGAAATAAGAGAACGAATTTGAAAATGAGAGCCCAGGAGAGACAAAAACTAGGTTGGCTTGAAGCTCTCGATCCAGTAATTTAAAAAATAATGATCAAGATATGGAGGAAATGCAGCAGAAATAGAAATAGGGGTATTTTTTTCTTGAAGGAACCTGCGTTTA
>NW_025167033.1:0-1684 GCF_004010195.1 Chiloscyllium plagiosum
GAATCAAAGAGTGTCACAGTGTGTCTCAGTGAGAGTCACAGTGTGTCTCAGAGAGTCAGGTAGAGTCAGAAAGTGTCACAGCCGGCGTCAGAGAGTGTCACAGTATGTCACCGAGATTGTCAGTGAGTGTCACAGGGTGTCTCAGAGAGTGTCACAGTGTGTTGGAGAGTGTCAGAGAGTGTCACAGTGTGTCTGAGAGAGTGTCACACTGTGTTGGAGAGTGTCGGAGTGACAGGAGAGTGTCAGAGAGTCACAGAGAGTTTTAGAGAGAGTCTGAGAGTGTCACAGTGTATCTCAGCGTGTGTCAGAGAGTGTCAGAGAGTGTCACAATATGTCTCAGAGAGTGTCACAGTCTCTCAGAGAGTGTTTCAGTGTGTCACAGTCTGTCAGAGAGTGTCTCAGTGTGTCTCCGCCTGTGTCAGAGAGTGTCACAATGTGTTTCAGAGAGTGTCACAGTGCGCTTCCGAGAGAGTCAGAGAGTGTCACAGTGTCTCACAGTGAGAGTCCCAGTGTGTCTCAGAGAGTCAGACAGTCAGAAAGTGTCACATTCTGTCTCAGAGTGGCTCAGATAGGATCAGAGAGTGTCAGAGAGTGCCACAGAGAGTTTCAGAGAGAGTCAGAGAGTGTCATAGTGTGTCTTAGAGGGTGTCACAGAGTGTTGGAGAATGTGCCAGATTGAAACAGTGTGTCTTAGAGGGTGTCACAGTATATTGGAGAGTGTCAGAGAGTGTCACAGTGTGTCTCTGCCTGTGTCAGAGAGTGTCAAAATGTGTTTCAGGTAGTGTCAGAGAGTGTCACAGTCTGTCAGAGAGTGTCCTAGCGTGTCTCAGAGAGTGTCATAGTCTCTCAGAGTGTTTCAGTGTGTCACAGTCTGTCAGAGAGTGTCACAATGTGTTTCAGAGAGTGTCACAGTGTGTCTCTACCTGTGCCAGAGAGTGTCACATTGTGTCACAGACTGTCAGAGAGGTGTCACAGTGTGTCTCTGCCTGTGTCAGAGAGTGTTTCAGTGTGTCGTGGAGGGTGTCACAGTATGTTGGAGAGTGTCAGAGAGTGTGATAGTGTGTCTCTGCCTGTGTCAGAGAGTGTCAAAACGTGTTTCAGATAGTGTCAGAGAGTGTCACAGTCTGTCAGAGAGTGTCATAGTGTGTCTCTACCTGTGCCAGAGAGTGTCACAGTATGTTTCAGAGAGTGTCACAATATATCTCAGAGAGTGTCACAGTCTCTCAGAGAGTGTTGCAGTGTGTCACAGTCTGTCAGAGTGTGTCACAGTGTGTCTCCGCCTCAGTCAGAGAGTGTCACAATGTGTTTCAGAGAGTGTCAGAGAGTGTCACAATGTGTCTCAGAGAGTGTCACAGTCTGTCACAATCTGTCAGAGAGTGTTTCAGTCTGTCACAGTTTGTCAGAGAGTGTCACAGTGTGTCTCTGCCTGTGTCAGAGAGTGCCACAGTGTTTCTGCCTGTATCAGAGAGTGTCACAGTGTGTCACAGAGAGTTTCAGAGACTCACTGAGACACATGGTGACATTCTCTGACTCTCTCTGAGGCGCACTGTGACACTCACTGACATACTGTGACACACTGAAACACTCTGTGACACTCTCTGACTCTCTCTGAGGCACACTGTCACACTCTCTGACAGACTGTGACACACTAAAACACTCTCTGAGAGACTGTGACAGACTGTGA
>NW_025167034.1:0-1684 GCF_004010195.1 Chiloscyllium plagiosum
CAGGATCTCCAACCAACCTTGTACACCAGGTACATTGACGACATTTTCTTCCTCTGGACCCATGGTGAGGAGTCACTGATAAAACTACACAGTGTCATCAACAAGTTCCATCCCACCATCAAACTCAGCATGGACTACTCTCGACTATCTGTCTCATTCTTGGACACATGCATCTCCACCAAGGATGAACACCTCAGCACCATACTCTACCGCAACCCCACAGACAACCTCACAATGCTACACTTCTCCAGCTTCCACCCAAAACATATTAAAACAGCCATCCCTATGGACAAGCCCCATGCATACACTGGATCTGCTCAGATGAGGAGAAACATGACGGACACCTGGAAGTACTCAGGGATGCCCTCACAAGAACGGGGTACACTGCTCAACTCATTGACCGCCAGTTCCGACGTGCCACAGCAAGGAACCGTAATGACCTCCTCAGGAGACAGACCCGTGCTGCAACCGACAGGGTACCCTTCATTGTTCAGTATTTCCCAGGAGCTGAAAAACTACGCCATGTTCTTCACAGCCTGCAACACATTATCAATGAGGATGAGCACCTCGCCAAGACCTTCCCCACACCTCCAATACTTGCCTTTAAACAACCGCCAAACCTCAAACAGATTGTTGTTCGTAGCAAGCTGCCCGGCTCTCAGGACAACTCCATACAACTCTGTCATGGTAGGCGCTGTAAGATGTGTCAGAGTGTGGACAAAGATACCACCATTACGCGTGGGGACACCTCCCACCTTGTACACGGCAGGTACTCATGTGACTCAGTCAACATTGTCTATCTTATACGTTGCAGACAGGGATGCCCTGAGGCATGGTACATTGGGGAAACCGAGCAAAGGCTACGACAATGGATGAATGGGCACCGCACAACAATCAACAGACAGGAGGGTTCCCTCCCAGTTGGGGAACACTGCAGTGATCCAGGACATTCGACATCAGACCTTCAGGTGACCATCCTCCAAGGCGGACTTTGGGACAGGCAGCCGCGAAAAGTGGCTGAGCAGAGACTGATAGCTAAGTTCGGTACCCATAGGGAGGGCCTCAACCAGGACCTTGGATTCATGTCACATTACATTGCACTATACACACATACAGACACTCCTATACACACTCCTACATACATACACACACACACACACACCCTTACGGACACACACACTCCCACACTCTCACATGCATCCCATCACAGACTTAAGACACTCCACACTCACTACACATGTACACATACACTTTCTCACTCACAACCCCCAACCCGGACACACACAGACAGACAAAGACCCACATGCACACATGTATTTTGTGGGGTGTATTTGTACTTTCAGGGTTACATTGTACTTTTCTCAAAAACTGCATGCATTCATGTCAAACTCTGAGCTCAAAAACTGCATGAATTTATCTAAAACTCCATTATCTCGCTTTTCAGATTAGAATCAATCTAAACATCAGGTCATAGACAGAGAACATATTGTCTAGCTATCACCATTGTTAACAGCTAACCCGAGAATGCAACTTTAAAAAAAAGGGTTTTGGGATTTACACATGAAAGAAGTGAAATTATCATGGTATTCAAACAGATGAAAGACTCAACAGACAATCAATTTTTCAATGTATAATTTCAGTTACATCTCTCTGTAAATTTTTGCTATAAATTCTGTGTGTTAGG
>NW_025167035.1:0-1684 GCF_004010195.1 Chiloscyllium plagiosum
GCCTTGTAGATGGTGGGACAGGCTTTGGGGGGGGGAGTCAGGAGGGGAGTTACTCGCTGCAGGATTCCCAGCCTCTGACCTGCTCTTGGAGCCGCTGGGTTGATGTGGTGGGTCTCTGGTCAGCAGTAACCCCCAGGACATTGATGGTGGGGGAGTCAGTGATGGTAATGCCATTGGATGTCAAGTGGGTGATGGCTAGATTCTTCCTTGTTGGTGATGGTAACCCACAGGGTGTTGATAGTGGGGGATTTAGTTATATTAACACCACGGAATGTCAAGGGGATGATGGTTAGATTCTCTCAGCATGGTGATGGTCATAGCCTGGTATTTATGTGGTGGGAATGTTAATTTCCACTTGTCAGCCCAGGCCTGGATATTTTCCTGAAATTGCTGGAAAAGCTCAGCAGGTCTGGCAGCATCTGTTGGGAGAAATCCAAGTTAATGATTCAGATCGCCCGACCCTTCCTCAAGAAGGGTCAGTTGTTGGAATGGTTTGCGCGTTGCATTACTTCACAGTCAGAGATGCAGATTCCACGGCTGTTATCCCAGAACAACCAATCAGGGCCACCTTCTTAGTTCACTCAGTCAAAGGTCGAACTCAGCTTCCTACCCTTTGACCTTCCAGATTCTGGTGGGTGAGATCAGACAGAGGCCAACATTTCCACATTGCCAACAGTCCAGTCCATCTCCGCACAAAACACAGGGTAAAGAATAACAATGTGGTTCCATCCTGGTAGGCGTTATACCAATGACCCTTCAATAACTGGCATCTGCTTGAATGTTGGGTCTCTTCCAGACTTGCCAGGACCAATTCCCAAGCACTGACTTCATTCAGAGCCAATCTCGGTTAAAACACAACGCACTCTTCAATGTCACTGTGCAGGTTGGAAACAGCCCGACCTCTGATTGGTCCCAGAACGGGCCTCAGAAACAGAACGCTTTATCCCAAGCTGTTCCACAATGTCCACAAGTCATTTTCAGCTCCCAGCTCCCAGTTGACAGCCCCAAACCGAAATTAATCAAAGGATAGAAAATGGATAATCAGCGCACGGGTCTAACAGTTGAAGATTTACGTTGACAGCAGGACCTTTTGGGGGCTGAAGGGTCTGTTTCCTTGCTGCACAGCTCGAGGACTCTATAAGTTTCGAAAGTGTTAATTATGAAGAAGTGAACGATTCAAATCAGAATTGCGGTGGCACACACCTCACGGTCCTCATCATGCTTCCTCAGAAGAAGGTTGTAATTAAATGAGCGAAGATTAGTTGGGTCTAGCGAAGGCTGGATTGGATATTTCAGATGGTCATTTCGATTCTTTATATATTATTTATGCTGATGTGTGGCGGGAGACACCACTTCAAACCTGAAAAGACAACTCAAAGTCAACAATCACACAATCCAACAGTGCAGAGGCAGGCCATTCAACCCATCGAGTTGATAACGACTCTCCGAAGAAAATCCCAGCCAAACCCACCACCTCTACCCTATAAACCTGTATTTCCCACGGACAACCCACCCTAACCTGCACATCCCTGGGCACTATGGGACCATTTCCCATGGCCAACCCACCCTAACCTGCACATCCCTGGGCACTATGGGACAATTTCCCACAGACAACCCACCCTAACCTGCACATCCCTGGACACTATGGGACAATTTCCCACGGCCAACCATCCTAACCTGCACA
>NW_025167036.1:0-1684 GCF_004010195.1 Chiloscyllium plagiosum
ACAACATCCTTGCACACAACATGGTCACGATCTAACATCAACATCCCTGCGCACATCATGGTCAGCATTACAGAACAACATCCCTGCACACATCATGGTCACGATCTCACATCAACATTTTTGCACACATCATGGTCACCATCTCGCAACAACATCCCTGCGCACACCATGTTCACGATCTCACAACAACATCGCTCTACACATCATGGACACCATCTCGCACCATCATCCCTGCACACATCATGGTCACCATTACATAACAACATCCCTTCAGACATCATGGTCACCATTTCACATGAACATCCCTGCACAAATCATGGTCATCATCTCGCAAACACGACCCGGTCCACATCATGGTCATCATCTCGTAAACAAGTTCCTGCACACATCATGATCACCATCTCACAACAACATCCCTGTAGACATCATGGTCAGCATCTCGCAAACACATCGCTGCACACATCATAGTCATCCCTGCACACATCATGGTCATCATCTCACAAACACGTCCCGGTACACATCATGGTCATCATCTCGCAAACAAGTTCCTGCACACATCATGATCACCATCTCGCAACAACTTCCCTGCACACATCATGTTCACCATCTCACAACAACATCCCTGCATGCATCAAGGTCACCATCTCGTAAACACGTCCCAGTGCACATCATGGTCACCATCGCGCAACAACATCCCTGTACACATCATGGTCATCATCTGGCAACAACATCCCTGTACACATCATGGTCACCATCTCGCAACAACAGCCCTGTACACATCATGGTCACCATCACACAACAACATCCTTGCAAACATCATGGTCTCCATCTCGCAACAACATCCCTGTACACATCATGGTCACCATCTCGCAACAACATCCCTGCACACATCATGGTCACCATTACACAACAACATCCTTGCACACAACATGGTCACGATCTCAAATCAACATCCCTGCGCACATCATGGTCACCATTACACAACAACATCCCTGCACACATCATGGTCACCGTTACATAACAACATCCCTTCAGACATCATGGTCACCATTTCACATCAATATCCCTGCACACATCATGGTCATCATCTCGCAAAAACGTCCCGGTACACATCATGGTCATCATCTCGCAAACAAGTTCCTGCACACATCATGATCACCATCTCGCAACAACCTCCCTGCACACATCATGTCCACCATCTCACAACAACATCCCTGCACACACCATGTTCACCATCTCACAACAACATCCCTGCATGCATCAAGGTCACCATCTCATAAACACGTCCCAGCACACATCATGGTCACCATCGCGCAACAACATCCCTGCACACATCATAGTCACCATCTCACAACAACATCCCTGCACACATCATGGTCATCATCTCGCAAACACGTCCCGGTACACATCATGGTCGTCATCTCGCAAACACGTTCCTGCACACATCATGTTCACCACCTCGCAACAACATCCCTCCACACATAATGTTCACCATCTCACAACAACACTCATGCACACATCATGGTCACCATCTCATAAACACATTTCTGTACACATTATGCTCACCATCGCGCAACAACATCCCTGCACACATCATGGTCACCATCTCACAAACAACATCCCTGTACACATCATGGTCACCATCGCGCAAAACATCCCTGTACACATCATGGTCACCATCTCG
>NW_025167037.1:0-1684 GCF_004010195.1 Chiloscyllium plagiosum
AGATCAGCAAGCGAGATCAGTTAGAGTGAGATCTGCGAGAGCGAGATCAGTTTGGGTGAGATCCGTGAGAAAAGAGATCAGAGAGAATGAGATCAGTGGGAGTGAGATCAGTGAGAGAGAGAGAGATCAGTGAGAGAGAGATCAATGAAATTGAGACCAGTGAGAGAGAGATCAGTAAGAGTGAGATCAGTGAGCGTGATCAGTGAGAGTGAGATCAGTGAGAGCGAGATCAGTGGTGGTGAGATCAGTGAGAAAAGAGAACATAGAGAGTGAGATCAGTGAGAGTGAGATCAGTGAGAGAGATCAGTGAGAGTGAGATCAGTGAGAGTGAGATCAGTGATATTGAGATCAGAGAGAGTGAGATCAGTGAGAGTGAGATCAACAAGAGAGAGAGATCAGTGAGAGTGATATCAATGAGATTGAGATCAGCGAGAGAGAGTTCGGCGAGAGCGTGTTCAGTGAGAGAGAGATCAGTGAGAGAGAGATCAGTGAGAGTGAGATCAGTGAGAGAGAGATCAGTGAGAGAGACATCAGTGAGATTGAGATCAGTGAGAGTGAGAACTATGAGAGTGAGATCAGCGACAGTGTGATCAGTGAGAGTGAGATCAGTGAGAGTGAGATCAGTGAGCTTGAGATCAGTGAGAGTGAGATCTACGAGAGTGAGATCAATGAGAGTGAGATCAACGAGAGAGAGATCAGTGAGAGAGAGATCAATGAAATTGAGATCAGAGAGAGAGAGATCGGCGAGAGTGTGTTCAGTGAGAGAGAGATCAGTGAGAGAGTGATCAGTGAGAGTGAGATCAGTGAGAGAGAGATCAGTGAGAGAGACATCAATGAGATTGAGATCAGTGAGAGTGAGAACTATGAGAGTGAGATCAGCGACAGTGTGATCAGTGAGAGTGAGATCAGTGAGAGTGAGATCAGTGAGAGTGAGATCGGTGAGCGTGAGATCAGTGAGAGTGAGATCAGTGAGCTTGAGATCAGTGAGAGTGAGATCTACGAGAGTGAGATCAACAAGAGTGAGATCAGTGAGAGAGAGATCTGAGAGAGTGAGGTCAGTGAGAGTGAGATCAGCGACAGAGAGATCAGTGAGAATGCGATCAGTGAGAGTGAGATCAACGAGAGTGAGATCAGCGAGAGAGATCAGTGTGGGTGAGATCAGTGAGAAAAGAGATCAGTGAGAGTGAGATCAGTGAGAGTGAGATCTGCGAGGTGAGATCAGCGAGAGTGAGATCAGTGAGAGTGAGATCAGTGAGAGTGACATCAGTGAGAGTGACATCAGCGAGGTAAGATCAGCGAGAATGAGATCAGTGAGAGTGAGATCAGTGAGAGTGCGATCAGTGAGAGAGATCAGTGAGAGTGAGATCAGCGAGAGTGAGATCAGTGAGAGTGAGATCAATGAGAGTGAGATCAGTGAGAGTGATCAGTGAAAGTGAGGTCAGTGAGAGAGATCAGTGAAAGTGAGATCGATGAGAGTGAGATCAGTGAGAGTGAGATTATTGAGAGTGAGATCAGCGAGAGAGATTCAGCGAGAGAGAGATCAGTGAGAGTGAGATCAACGAGAGTGCGATCAGAGAGAATGAGATCAGCGAGAGAGAGAGATCAGTGAGAGTGAGATGAACGAGAGTGAGATCAGCGAGCGAGATCAGTGAGAGTGAGATCAGCGAGAGTAAGATCAGTGAGC
>NW_025167038.1:0-1684 GCF_004010195.1 Chiloscyllium plagiosum
CATACTGGCGAAGGCATAAATCAGATGAGTGCATAGGTAGGGGTCAACATTACTTGGAACAAATTTGCCAGTGGATGGTCTGTATTGAGCCCAGTTTGTGTAGTAACAAACCAGCTTATAGGAAGAGACTAAAGTGTGAAGAAAACGTGCAGTTATTTGAAATATTATAGACAATGATCTGTAGACTTCCGCAAAACACTAGGCTATCAACAAATCATGGTTTTTGAATTGGGATTGGGTTCATGTACTGTTGCTTATTTGACGCAAGGGTGTTAACTGTGACTATGATTGATAATATGAAACCAATGAAATCAATTCAGTCATACTTTGTACATTGGCTCCAATTTTCATTAACTTTAATATTATCACAAATTCAAGCTCTCAAATTGTCACAGTGAGATTTGAAATCATACTTGATTGGGTCAGTACCCCAGTAATATTTACACTATGTTACCTTTTCCTGGAATAATTAAAAAAAGCTTTATAATATTTATAAGTATGCAACACTTACCCAGTGATCTTTGTAGTAGGACTAAACTCACTGAAATAAAAATAAACATGCAATGTAATTTTTTGTCACTAAATACCAAAGAACCTTACTGTTAAAAGATACATTGAAAATGAATTAAACTGAAATTTTAATTGTATTTTTGTGTAGGACAAATATATATTCTAAAACTGAAATCTTAAGTCAGTTGTTCTTCTGTTTATGTCTTTGATTTTAATTTTTTTCAGGAAACAGGTTGATATTTTGTGAAAATCTAATTAATCTGGAGATTGAAAAAAATTCCATGAGTATGGAGTCATACAGTGAGTTTTGAGAAGATTTGTAGCTCAGGTTGAGGTTCTGGGCGTAGGCTTGCTTGCTGAGCTGGGAGGTTCATTTCCAGACGTTTCGTCACCCTAATAGGTAATATCTTCAGTGGTGGAAATGTGTTGCTGGAAAAGCGCAGCAGGTCAGACAGCATCCAGGGAACAGGAGAATCGACGTTTCGGGCATAAGCCCTTCTTCAGGAATGCCCGAAACGTCGATTCTCCTGTTCCCTGGATGCTGTCTGACCTGCTGCGCTTTTCCAGCAACACATTTCCAGCTCTGATCTCCAGCATCTGCAGACCTCACTTTCTCTTCAATATCTTCAGTGGACCTCAGGCGAAGCAGTGTACATGCTTTCTTTGTATATGTTTGGGTGTTTTTTGGGTTGGTGATGTTATTTTCTGTGGAGATGTCATTTCCTGTGGTGATGTCCTTTCCTGTTCTTTTTCTCAGGGGATGGTAGATGGGGTCTAACTCGATGTGTTTGTTGATAGAGTTCCGGTTGGAATGCCATGCTTTTAGGAATTCTCGTGTGTGTCTCTGTTTGGCTTGTCTGAAGATGGATGTGATGTCCCAATTGAAGTGGTGTCCTTCCTTATCTGTATGTAAGGATACTAGTGGGAAAGGCTCATGTTGTTTTGCGGCTAGTTGGTGTTCATGTATCCTGGTGGCTAGTTTTCTGCCTGTTTGTTCAATGTAGTGTTTGTTACAGTTCTTGCATGGTATTTTGTAAATGACACTAGTTTGCAAGCAACAAGCTTGCAAACACTACATTGGACAAACGGGCAGAAAACTAACCACCAGGATACATGAACACCACCTAGCAATAAAAAGACATGACCCTCTCTCATTAGTATCCTAACATACAGA
>NW_025167039.1:0-1684 GCF_004010195.1 Chiloscyllium plagiosum
GATGGAATTAAACCCAGATCGCTGCGCTCTGAATCAGCAATGCTAGCCGCTGAGCTACTGTGTCACCTGGTGGTGCAGGATCTCCGTTCCTTGAAAGTGCCGTCACAGGTAGACAGCGCAGTGAAGAAGGCACTTAGTGATCTTCCTTTTATTGGTGCGTGCTTTGAGTCGATGCGTTTGCATGACATGTTGCATCTGTACAGGATATTGGTTTGGCCACATTTGTAATACTGCCTTTAATTCTGGTCACCGTGCTGTCGGGAAGATGTTGTCAAACTTGAAAGGGTGCAGAAGAGATTTAAAAGAATGTTGCAGGTGTTGGAGGGTTTGAGCTACACGGAGAGATTGAATAGTCTGGGAGTATTTTCAAGTGTTGAGGCTGAGGGGTGATTTTAAAGAGGTTTATAAAATCATGAGAGGCAGATAAGTTAAACAGTCAACGTCTTTTCCCCAGCATAGGCAAGTCGAAAATTACAGGACAAAGGTTTAAGGTGAGAGGAGAAATATTTATAAAGGGAAATGAGGTACAAAGATAGCCTGCTGTCTGTATGGATTGAACACCCAAAAGAGGTGGGTGGAGGCAGACACAGTTACACTATCTGAAAGGCATTTGAATGGGTACGTGCATGGGAAGTGTTTAGAGGGATATGGGCCAAGTCCTGGCAAGGGGAACGAGATACATTTAGGATATTTGGTCAGAATGGACGACTGGATCGAAGGGACTTTTCCCATGCTGTACATCACTGAGACTCTGTTGACTCTTGTGTGTATAACACAGGAACAGGAAGAGACTACTCAGGTTCTGAATTCTGTCAGTCAGCTTGTTTGATCAATTACTGAGAGTCAAATACAAAAATGCATCATTCAGATTTTGATGGTGTTTTACAGAAACACGAGAAAGGCTTTCAGTCAAGAGAAGGGATGTGAAGAGGCCATTCAGTCCCTCAACACCATTGCACAGAAGCAGCAGGTGAGCACAGAGCTTTTGGAGCTTGTTAGTCAGTAGCAAGAGGAGGACATCTATTTTCACAAACTTGGGATCAGGAGGCATCACTCAGTTACTCAAAACTGGGACAGAGTAACAGGAGGCAGCACTCAACTGCTAGAGACTGGGACATCGGAACAGGAGGGAGTCACTCAGTTGCTCAAGACTGGGACACAGGGACAGGAGGGAGTCATTCAACTGCTTGAGCCTGGGACACAGGAACAGGAGGGAGTCACTCAACTGCTTGAGACTGGGACACAGGAACAGAAGGTGGTCATTCAACTCCTCGAGACTGGGACACAGGAACAGGAGGCATCATTCAACTGCTCGAAACTAGGGCACAGGGAAATCTGGAGGTTAGTGAGGTCCGAGGATCCTGTTACGCAGGAACAGGAGGAGGTGACTCACTCCCCACCAGTATGGGACACTGGGAGAAAGGGGAGTTTGCCTGTTACAAACAGAAATAGATGAATAGGTTGCATTCGTGGTCCACACAATCCTGCCCCAACATTCACTAAGACCACGGCTGATCTGATTGTGATTTCCTCTTACCATTTTACGGAGATTATCCTCTCTGCAGCCTCTGCTCCATTTGTTGGTCATGTTGCAGACCCAGATGGTGTAACAACATTCACCATGACTCATCCAGAGGGTCGGGTCTAACCTGATGAGTCAGGATTTGAAGGGTCCAATCACAAG
>NW_025167040.1:0-467 GCF_004010195.1 Chiloscyllium plagiosum
CGGTCAGTGTCTCAGTGTTTCAATGTGTGGTCACTGTCTCAGTGTCTCGCCGTGCGGTCAGTGTCTCACCGTGTGCTCAGTGTCTCACCGTGCAGTCAGTGTGTCAGTTTCTCACCATGCAGTCAGTGTCTCAGTGTCTCACCGTGTGGTCAGTGTCTCAGTGTCTCACCGTGTGGTCAGTGTCTCAGTGTCGCCCCGTGTGGACAGCGTCTTACCCTGCCGTCAGTGTCTCAGTGTCTCACCGTGTGGTCAGTGTCTCAGTGTCTCACTGTGTGGTCAGTGTCTCAGTGTCTCAATGTGCGGTCAGTGTCTCAGTGTCTCAATGTGAGGTGAGTGTCTCAGGGTCTCACCGTGGGCACAGTGGTTCAGTGTCTCACCGTGCGATCAGTGTCTCAGTGTTTCACTGTGCGGTCAGTGTCTCAGTGTTTTTCTGTGTGGTCCGTGTCTCAGTGTCTCACCGTGCGGTC
>NW_025167040.1:832-1684 GCF_004010195.1 Chiloscyllium plagiosum
GTGTCTCAGTGTCTCACCGTGTGGTCAGTGTCTCAGTGTCTCACCGTGCGGTTCTTGTCTCAGTGTCTCACCGTGCGGTCCGTGTCGCACCGTGCGGGCAGTGCCTCAGTGTCTCACCGTGCGGTCCGTGTCTCACCGTGCGGTCAGTGTCTCAGTGTCTCACCGTGCGGTCCGTGTCTCACCGTGCGGTCAGTGTTTCAGTGTCTCACCGTCCGGTCAGTGTCTCAGTGTCTCACCGTGCGGTCCGTGTCTCAGTGTCTCACTGTGCGGTCAGTGCCTCAGTGTCTCACCGTGTGGTCAGTGTCTCACCGTGCGGTCAGTGTTTCAGTGTCTCACCGTGTGGTCAGTGTCTCAGTGTCTCACCGTGCGGTCGTGCCTCAGTGTCTCACCGTGTGGTCAGTGTCTCACTGTGCGGTCAGTGTCTCACCGTGCGGTCAGTGTCTCAGTGTCTCACCGTGCGGTCAGTTTCTCAGTGTCTCACTGTGCGGTCAGTGTCTCAGGCTCTCATTGTGCGGTCAGTGTCTCAGTGTCTCACCGTGCGGTCAGTGTCTCAGTGTCTCAATGTGCGGTCAGTGTCTCAGGATCTCACCATGGGCACAGTGTCTTAGTGACTCACTGTGCTGTCAGTGTCTCAACGTTTTACTGTGTGGTCCGTGTCTCAGTGTTGCAATGTGTGGTCAGTGTCTCAGTGTCTCATCGAGTGGTCAGTGTCTCACCGTGCGGTCAGTGTCTCACTGTGCGGTCTGTGTCTCATTGTCTTACTCTGCGGTCAGTGCCTCAGAGTCTCACCGTATGGTCAGTGTCTCACCGTGCGGTCAGTGTTTCAGTGTCTCACCGTGCGGTCAGTGTCTC
>NW_025167041.1:0-1684 GCF_004010195.1 Chiloscyllium plagiosum
TTGAACCCGGGTCTCTGGCGCTGTGAAGCAGCAATGCTAACCATTGTGCCACTGTGCCGCCCACTTTTTACAGGCCCTTTGACCCTCAATGTACCTCAATGATCTCCTTTGTGATAGGAAGGAGACCAGAATTGCACGCAATATTCCAACAGTGGCCTAACCAATGTCCTGTACAGCTGCACATAACCTCCTAATTCCTGTACTCAATACTCTGTACTCAATACTCTGACCAATAAAGGAAAGCATACCAAACGCCTTCTTCACTATCCTATCTACTTACACTCCAAGGTCTCTTTGTTCAGCAGCACTCCCGAGGACCTTATATGTATTGCTAAGAAGGAGGAATATGACAGAGAGCAATACAGGAGTTCAGAATGGGGAGATCTGCTGCTTAAACTGCAATTTGACTAACATTCAGGCCTGATGATGCTTGAGCCTTTTTGGATTTCAGTCACAGGAATTTAAGGTAGACATTGAAGGCAATTGGACCAATGTTAGATGCCGAAGTAGTGGATAATTCAGCCTAAAAGGAATATTTGCAATATTAATTCTACACTATGAAGAAAGCATCCTGCCAGCATATGCCAGGCTGAGTTTGAGGAGCAAAAACATTCTAATGTTAGCATTTGTTATTTCCAATGCACTTTCATTTAACCGAATTGGGGAGATCAGATCCAAAGCATAAACTCAGCTATTCCTCAATGGTTTGGTTTTTGAGTCATAAAAAAGGTTGACTCTCTCACTGAAATTGAAACCTCACCACCCCAATGTGCTTATGTTTAGCCACTCATCTTTCTCATTAATGGTGAAATTGAAGATAAAACAATTGTATATCATAGCAATTACAAAGATGTGATTCAGAATGCACAGGACTGGCAGCTTAACATTTCAGGATACAAATTGTAAAGGAGGGATAGAAAGGGGGACAAGAGAGAAAGCGGGGTGGTGTTTTTGAGAAGGAATAACACTATGGCTGTACTGAGGGAGGACATTCCTAGGAAGACATTCTGGGAAATTATTTGCGCGGAAATGAGCAATAAGAAAGAGACGATCACTTAATTGGGATTGTACTATCGACCCCCACCCCCCACAGTCATCAGTGGGAAATTGAGAAACAAAGTTGTAAGGAGATCACACTTATCTGTAAGAATAATAAGGTGGTTATGGTAGGGGATTTTAACTTTCCAAACATAGACTAGGACTCCCATCATGCTAAGGGTTTAGATGGAGAGGAATTTGTTAACTGTGTGCAAGAAAACTTTCTAATTTGGTAGGTGGGTGTACCTACAAGAGAAGGTGCAAGATTTGACCTACTCTTGGGAAATAAGGCAGGGCAAGTGACTGAAATGTCAGTGGGGGTGAACTCAGGGCCTAGTGACCGGGGATGGCTCAGTGGTTAGCACTGCTGCCTCACAGCACCAAGTACCAGTCTGATTCCAGTCTCGGATGACTATGTGGAGTTTGCATGTTCTCCCTGTTTCTGCATTGATTTCCTCCAGGTGCTCCGGTTTCCTCCCACATCAAAAGATGTGCAGATTAGGTGAATTGGCCATGCTGAATTGCCTGTAGTGTTCAGGGATGTGTAAGATAGGTGCATTACTCTACATTTTCCTGACTAATAGCATAGGGGAATGGGTCTGGTTGGATACACTTTGGAGGGTCAGTGTGGACCTGTGGGGCTGAA
>NW_025167042.1:0-1684 GCF_004010195.1 Chiloscyllium plagiosum
TTCTCCGAAGCCTCGGCATTTTCCTATAGTAGGAGGACCAGAGGTAGACACAATATTCAAAGAGTGGTTTCACCAGGGTTTTGTAGAGCTGCAGCAAAACCTCGCAGCTCTTAACCTCAATCCCCCTTCTTGAAAGCCAATACTCCATATGCTTTCTTAATAACTCTATCCACTTGTGTGGCAACTTTGGGGATCTATGTACTTGCATACACAGATCCCTCTGTTCCTCCACACTGCCAAGGATCCTGTCTTTAATCTTATATTCAGCATTCGTGTTCCTCCTTCCAAAATGCATCACTTCGCGTTTATCCAGGTTGACCTCCATCTGCCATGCCCAGATCTGCATCCTAACTATGTCGCGCTGCAGCCTGAAGTAGCCGTTTATACCGTCGACAATACCTGCAACCTTAGTGCCATCTGCAAACTTACTAACCACTCTTCAACCTCCTCGTCCAAGTCATTTATAAGAACTACAAAGAGCAGAGGTCCAAGAACAGAGACCTGCGGGACTCCAATCAACACTTTCCTCCAGGCAGAATATTTTCCATCTACAAGCACATTCTGCCTTCTGTCAGCCAGCCAATTCTGAATCCAGATCGCCAAATCCCACTGTATCCCATACTTCCTGACGTTATGTACTCTACTTTTCATTTCTCTTCATCTACTCTTCATTTAACCAGGTTTGATCACTGGCTCCAAGTCATAACCCTCCAATTCATCTGCTTCCCCTGCCCTTCCATTTCTTCGTTGTCATGTCTTTAGAGCCTTGGTAAATTAGTACAGTGCATCTTGGAGGCTGTCATTGAGTTACACCATGCAGAAGGACTGGTTAATACTTACAAATAATCTCTAACACACTCATTAAAAGGCAGAGCTCATAGGCACAGCTAAAACAAAAATAAACCAGGTTTCATCAGGATTAAAGCACCTATCACTGCCGCGAACAGAGAGAGCTCCTGAGCAGTTGAAGACTTCCCTGTATCTTGTTCAGAGTCCCAAGCTGTTTAGTTGCCTGAGAACCAATCACATCGTTGCTGGTAGCTGACAGCCTTTGTCAGTGGTGAACTAGTGGCCAATAATCAATGAGCTCCTTGTCACAAACAAAGGCTGCATCTGTGTATACCTCCGTTCATCTCCAATCACACTTCAATTATTGGGTCACTATCAGGTAAATTGCTGTCAAATCTTGCAGCTATCCTCCACTTTCGATCTGTTTGTAAGGTCGCTCTTTTCGCATTTTAGTCCACAATTACACTCAATTCTTTTTTAAAATATGTTTTTATATGTATTCGCCCTGAGAAAACTAAAATGCCATTTCAAAAACGCATTTCCTGGCAAAATACATGATGCACATTTTTTATAAAAAGTACAGTCTATTTATTATTTCTCCCTTCTTGCAATGTTATGCAACCTTCGCATTTCTTAAAGCTTTTACGTATTTCACCATTTGTATTTTAGGACAATATATCTGAATTCGCATTCGGTTTTCTGGTGATGTGTATAATAAAATGGTTACAACAAACGACACCATCAAAATATGTTGCATTGTTAATTTGAAACTTTTAAAGAAGGCTAGTGGATTACAATCTGTTTAATTTTGTATTTCATTGTTCTTTGTTGGGTGGTCTTCGAAGTGCTGAAAATGTAACAACAATCCCAAAGTCCCCTTTCCTATGGAAGAGGA
>NW_025167043.1:0-1684 GCF_004010195.1 Chiloscyllium plagiosum
TATAGTTGGGAATACGATAGGTTGGTGAATGTGGGTGTGAATGTGATAGGTCGGAGAGGAGGGTGAAGTGCATAGGTAAGAAGGAAGCTGAGCATTTCAAGAGGGCATTGAGGAGATGGAAGTTTGGAAATGAGGAATCTGGTGAAACCTGCAATTATCCCGTGTTGCACGAGAGCCCCAAGGCGGACGTTGAGGCATTTTTCCTCCGGGCATTGCATAGTTAGTGTTTTGAGGTGAAGCAGGCACAGGACTTTCATGTCCTTGGCGGAACGCAAGGTGGGGTTTAAAGTGTTCGGTCATGGAGCAGTGCGACTTTTTCATGTTTATGACCCCCAGGTGTTCTCTGAAATGATCTACAAATTGGCGTCTGGTCTTTCCGGGGTGGAGGAAACCACACTGGGAGCAACAGACACTGTTAATGACGTGTGTGGAACGACAGCTAAATTTCTGTCGGATGTGGAAAGATCATTTCGTGGCTTGGATGCAGGTGAGGGAGGAGGTTAGATTAGGTTACATTACATTGCAGCGTGGAAACAGGCCCTTCGGCCCAACAAGTCCACACCGATCCGCCGAAGCGCAGCATTTACCCCTTACCTGACTTGCGCATTTTTGGACTGTGGGAGAAAGCGTGGGCACCCGGAGGAAGCCCACACAGACACGGGGAAGAATGTGCAAGCTCCACACAGAGGCGGGAATTGAACCCGGGTGTCTGGCGCTGAGAGGCAGCAGTGCTAACCACTGTGCCCATGTACCGGGGCGCAAGTTTTGCACTTCCTGCATTGGCCCGCGAAGGTGTCGGGAATGGAGGGTCGTTTGATCGGTGGTGTGGACCAAACTAGGGGGTCGCAGAGGGAATAGTCTCTCTGGAACATAGATAGAGTTCGGGAAAGACAGTAAGGCCCAGATATATAATGATGTTCAATTAAGTAATGCAAAGAGGAGATATATTAAAACTAAAGGAAAATTCAAAGAAACGCAAATATTATTTAAACATAAAAGGCCGAGTAGTGGGGTCCGTTTGTAAGTGGCAGAAGTGGTGGAAGACTTTGTAATGACTTCAAGGTTTTTTGGGGTGGAAAATGAGTACCAGTGGGGTTTTATCTTTGTTGCGATTGGGGGGCTAGATTTCAAGCGGAGAGGTGCGGGACGTTGAAGAATTGCGTAGAAGTGGATCATCGACCATGTGGGGTGGTAACTTGCAGTCTTTAAACAAAGAGGTCACCTGGGATGGACTGTTGTGGAATTAGTCCTGCTGGGAGCAAGTGCGGCAGAGGCAGTGGAATTGGGAATTATGGATAGAGTTTTCACAGGAGGCAGGATGTGAGGAGATGTAGTCCAGGTGGTTGTGGGAATTGGTGAGTTTGTAGTCCATGAAAATTCGGTCGCTGGAGATGGAGATTAAGAGGGCTGGGAAGCGGAGGGAGGTGTCCAAGATGGTCCTGATGAACTCAATTCGGGTGAAAGGTGTTAGTGAAGTTAATGAACTGTTCAACATCATCGTGGGAGCACGGGGCGCTCCCAATACAATCATTGACATAGAGGATGACAAGGTGGGGAATGGTAGCTGTGCAGCTTTGAGCTTCCTCAAAGACAGCAACTGCCCCTCCTCCGCGGTCGATTGTGCCTTTCAGCGTATCTCTTCCATTTACTGCACATCCAGGCTTGAACCCCACCCGTCCAATCA
>NW_025167044.1:0-1684 GCF_004010195.1 Chiloscyllium plagiosum
AGATAGACGGATGAAGGTGCATAGTATGGAGGGATGCAGGATTTATCTAGGCCGATGCGAGTAGTTTAGGGGACATCAACATCGGCACAGACAAAAACTGGTGTGCAGAGGGCCTGTTCCTCTGTTGGCGTGTTTTCTGTTCTAAAGGGCAATTTATTCATTAAGAGAAGCTGCATGTAACCGGTTTGTTTTCTTTGGAGTAGAAGTACCTGGTTGAGTTGTGCAATGTTCTGTGAGGCACATGCAGAATGAACAGAAAGCAGCTGCACCCCTCAGTCAAAAGGCCAATTACAATGAGCACATTTTGTGGTTAATTCCGATAACGAATGAGACTCCCACATGCTAAGTCGTTACTCGACCCCGAGCTATTTGCCCGTCCAATTCTATTTTGATTTAACACCTGCCCTGCCCTTCATTTTTGATCACGCAGCATCGCCGATTGGTGTGAAGGGCACTGCTTGTCAAGGCCACTCAAATGTTTCCTTTCTTCCTGGTGGTGGAAACTGAATAACGTTTCATGCACGTTGAGTCTTTTACTGTGTCTCACACCTTCACACACACAAAACATGGGTGCAGGGAAAACAATAAGCACTACCGCAATTAGGTGGTAGTGTGATAGTAAAAAAAAATAGGAATGTGGAAGTTTCTAAAAATAAAAAAATAAATAAAATGAGCACATTTTGATACTGAATGGCAAATGGTGAGAATTGAGTTAAGGAGAAACGTTGTCAACTAAAGGGTGGTGGGAGAGTGGAATGTACTCTCTGGGAGTGTAGCTGGATCGGGTACCCTCACAACCTATAAAAACACTTTGGATGGGCCACGTGAAGTGTTGTAACCTTCAAAGCAACGGATCAGATTTCTAAGCGTGGGGCTGAAGTAGGTTCTGAGTAGTATTTTTATGGCTGAAGGCCCTCTTATAGGCTCTCTGATTCTATGACTGAACTTGCTGGGTCATTCTGCAAACTTCCCAGTGGGGGCCGACTGTTCCAGTCAGCGGCGGTTTTAGCATCACAACAAAACTCTCTGTTGATAACGTACACAGTTCAAAAACTGAAAAGGACATTGAGAGCCGCAGTGGAACGAAGCAGGAGACAAAATATACGCTGGTTGTTGACCGTCCAACAAGAGAGATTCAGTCATATCGATTCTTGTCCACACTGTTCAAACACGGAGAGATATCTTTCTTTGGTTTGGCTTGCATAAGGAGATGAAAGAACTATTGAGTTGGTAGAACACACATGACGATTATTCTTGCTACAAACAAAACATATATCAGTCAGATACACAGCAAAGAATTCTTCGCGAAGCCACCAGAATGCACGAACAAGAAAGGAGAATTGGCCAATCAGCCCTCAAGAGTACGTCTAAATGTCACCCAAAACACACACACACAAACAATAAGATAACGGTTGTTCTAAATGTTTCCTCAAAAACTAATTTCAACATATCTGTTGATCGTGTTTCATCATCTCGATCATCGATAATTCGTGTAAACCCGCCATAATAATATTCACGAATTTGTGGCTCTTCAGGAAGACTATTCCAAAACCAAACTCCATCTGACAGAAAACAAAGCTTCCTCATGTCTGTCTTAAATGAGTTCCTTCTCTTTTTTCTAAGCAACGACCCCGTTTTTCTGGATGCTGAAATCTACGGTCACAATTTGGTTGCGAATGTATGA
>NW_025167045.1:0-1684 GCF_004010195.1 Chiloscyllium plagiosum
ACACATGGGAACCAGCGCACCCAAGCCAATTGAGTAAGAAAATTAGGTTGAAGGGAGGCGACAGAGGTTGGTAGAGGATTGCTTTTCATACTGGAGGCCTGTGAACAATAGTGTGTCACAAGGATCAGTGCTGATCCCACTGTTTTTCGTCATTCATATAAATGACGTGGATGTGACCATAGGTGGCAAGGGTAGCAAGTTTGCAGATTACACCAAATTTTTTGGTGTTGTGGGTCATGAAGAAAATGATCTCAGAGTGCAATGAGACCTCGATCAGATGGGCCAATTGACTGATGAGTGGCAGATGGAATTTAATTCAGATAAATGTGAAATGCTGCATTTTGGGAAGCAAATCGGGGTAATGAATTGAAATTCATTGAAGGATGTTGCCGAGCAACGAGAGAGAGAGATGTAGCTGCAACGCTCCTTCAAAGTGAACAGGATAGTGATCAAGGTGTTTGGCATGTTTGCCTTCATTGGTCAGAGCATTGAGTTTCGGAGTTGGGATGTCATGTTACAGCTGTACAGGATGTCAGTGAGGCCACATTTTGGAATACTGTGTGCAGTTCTGGTCTCCCTGCTGTACGACGGTTGCTGTGAAGCTTGAAAAGATTTCTAAGAATGTTGCCAGGTTTGGAGAGTTTGAGCTATAAGCAGAGGCTGAATAGGCTAAAGCGGTTTTCCCTGCAGAATTACGGGCTTAGGGCTGACCTTATAGAGGTTTATAAAATCATAAGGGGCATGGATTTTGTAAATAGACAAGGTCTACTTCCCAGAATAGGGGATTCCAAAAATAGAGGGTATAGGTTTAAGTTGCGAGAGGAAATATTTTAGATGGAACTTAGAGGCAATGTTTTCATACAGAGGGAGGTGTGCATATGGAATCATTTGCAAGAGGAAGTGGTGGAGTCTGGCATCATGATGGGTATCTGAATAAGGAGGAATAGAGGAATATGAGCCAAATGCTGGCAAATGAGACTCGATCAGATTGGGATATCTGGTAAGCACGGACCAATTTGCATGCAATATGACTCTTATAAGAGGGATGAGGAGACATTCTAAACAGGCATTTCAAGTGGAAATTCTCTTCCCCACAATTTTGAGATGCTTCTTTGTTTACATTGATTCAAAGCTGAGTTAGTTAAATATTTGGCAGAGAAGTGAGTCATGGATAACGGGATACAGTCAGGAAAGTGGGGCTGTGATCATAACCTGATCAGCCACAATCTTAGTGCCTGTTGGAGAAGGCTCAAAGTGTCTAATGGCCCACTCCTGCTACTCAGTCCCATATTTCTATGTTCCATTCAGTCCCTCAAACCTGCTAGACACGAACAGTTAGAGGCTGTTAGAGGCTACTTACTGCAATACCCTGGTGCACAGAAAGGCAGGAGACCATTCAGCCCCTCAAAACTGTCACACACAATTTGGGCTGGTTTGGAAAATGTAATTGGAAAACCCACGCTGGGTATCAAAGAGGTCGCTCATCTCTCTTTACAGAGCTTCCCCTCTCTGCAACATGGGCTTCATATGTTGGTCATGTTGTAGACCCAATTTCACTGTGAATACATCCCCAACACCTCAGCCAGAGATGGTCCAGACAATCTGGTAACATTCAATAACAGAGCTTCCAGGAAGATAAAACTCTCTTCTTTCCAATAATAGAATATTACAATGCCACAAATAG
>NW_025167046.1:0-1684 GCF_004010195.1 Chiloscyllium plagiosum
TGGAGTTTAAGTCCATTCTGAGGCTGGGAGTTTCAGTCCACACTGAGGCTGGGAGTTTGAGTCCTGACTGAGGCTTGGAGTTTAAGTCCACACTGAGGCTGGGAGTTTGAGTCCACACTGAGGCTGGGAATTTGAGTCCACACTGAGGCTGGGAGAATCAGTCCGCACTGAGGCTGGGAGTTTGAGTCCACACTGATGCTGGGAGTATCAGTCTGCACTGAGGCTGGGAGTTTGAGTCCACACTGAGGCTGGGTGTTTGAATCCACACCGAGGCTGGGAGTTTGAGTCCACACTGAGGCTGGGAGTTTGAGTCCACACTGAGGCGGGGAGTTTCAGTCCACCCTGAGGCTGGGAGTTTGAGTCCTGACTGAGGCTGGGAGTTTGAATCCACACTGTGGCTGGGAGTTTGAGTCCAGACTGAGGCTGGGAGTTTGAGTCCAGACTGAGGCTTCGAGTATCAGTCCACACTGAGGCTGGGAGTTTCAGTCCACACTGAGGCTGGGAGTTTGAGTCCACACTGAGGCTGGAAGTTTGAGTCTACACTGAGGCTGGGAGTTTCAGTGTGCACTGAGGCTCTGAGTTTGAGTCCACACTGAGACTGCGAGTTTGAGTCCACACTGAGTCTGGGAGTTTGAGTCCAGACTGAGGCTTCGAGTTTGAGTCCACACTGTGGCTGGGAGTTTGAGTCCTCACTGAGGCTGGGTGTTTGAGTCCTGACTGAGGCTGCCAGTCTGAATCTACACTGAGGCTGGGAGTTTCAGTGTGCACTGAGGCTCTGAGTTTGAGTCCACACTGAGGCTGCGAGTTTGAGTCCACACTGAGTCTGGGAGTTTGAGTCCAGACTGAGGCTTCGGGTTTGAGTACACACTGTGGCTGGGAGTTTGAGTCCTGACTGAGGCTGGGTGTTTGAGTCCACACTGAGGCTGCCAGTCTGAATCTACACTGAGGCTGGGAGTTTCAGTGTGCTCTGAGGGTCTGAGTTTGAGTCCACACTGAGTCTGGAAGTTTGAGTCCACAATGAGGCTTGGAGTTTGAGTCCACACTGAGGCTGGGAGTTTCAGTCCACACTGAGTCTGGGAGTTTGAGTCCACACTGAGGCTGGGAGTTTGAGTCCATACTGAGGTTGGGAGTTTGAGTCCACGCTGAGGCTGGGAGTTTGAGTCCTCACTGAGGCTGGGAGTTTCAGTCCACACCGAGGCTGGGTGTTTGAGTCCACACTGAGGCTTGGAGTTTGAGTCCACACTGAGTCTGGTAGTTTGAGTCCAGACTGAGGCTTCGAGTTTGAGTACACACTGTGGCTAGGAGTTTGAGTCCTGACTGAGGCTGGGTGTTTGAGTCCTGACTGAGGCTTGGAGTTTGAATCCACAATGAGGCTGGGAGTTTGAGTCCACACTGAGGCTGGGAGTTTGAGTCCAGACTGAGGCTTGGAGTTTGAGTCCACACTGAGGCTGGGAGTTTGAGTCCACACTGAGGCTGGGAGTTTAAGTCCACACTGAGGCTCGGAGTATCTGTGCACACTGAGGCTGGGAGTTTCAGTCCACAGTCTGGCCGGCATTTTCAGTCCACACTGAGGCTGGGTGTTTGAATCCACACCGAGGCTGGGAGTTTGAGTCCACACTGAGGCTGGGAGTTTGAGTCCACACTGAGGCGGGGAGTTTCAGTCCACCCTGAGTCTGGGAGTGTC
>NW_025167047.1:0-1684 GCF_004010195.1 Chiloscyllium plagiosum
GGCGCAACCATTGAAACAAAATAAAAGAGACTGTGGCAGCAACTCCTGAAACAACATGAGAGAGGTTAGGACAGCAAATCCTGAAACATCATGAGAAAGACTGGGACAGCCACTTCTGAAAAAACATGAGAGAGACTGGGACAGCAACCACTGAAACAACATGAGAGAGACTGGGACAGCGACCCCTGAAACAACATGAGAGAGACTGGGACAGCAACTTCTGAAAAAACATGAGAGAGACTGGGACAGCAACTTCTGAAAAAACATGAGAGAGACTGGTGCACCAACTTCTGAAATAACATGAGAGAGACTAGGGCAGCAACCACTGAAACAACACGAGAGAGACTGGGACGGTAAGTCCTGAATCGACAGGAGAGAGACTGGTGCAGCTACACCTGAAACAACATGAGAGAGACTGGGGCAGCTACTCCTGAAATAACAAGAGAGAGACTGGGGCAGGAACTCCTGAAATAAAATGAGAGAGACTGGGTAAGCAATTCTTGAAACAACATGAGAGAGATTGGGTTAGAAACTCCTGAAACACCATGACAGAGACTCGGGCAGCAACCTCTGAAACAACATGAGAGAGACTGAAGCAGCCAATAGTGTGGCATCATGAGAGAGACTTGGGCAGCAATTCCTGAAACAACATGAGAGAGACTGGGGCAGCAATTCCTGAAACAGCTTGATAGAGATTGGGGCAGCAACTTCTGAAATAACATGAGACAGACAGGGGCAGCAACTCGCGAAACAGCTTGAGAAAGACTGGGACAGCAACTTCTGAAACAACATGAGAGAAACTAGGGCAGCAACCACTGAACCAACATGAGAGAGACTGGGGCAGCAACTCATGAAACAACATGAGAGAGACTGGGGAGGCAATTGCTGAAACAACACGAGAGAGACTGAGAGACTGGGGCAGCAAAACCTGAAACGATATGAGAGAGACTGGGGCAGCAATTACAGAAACAAAACGAGATAGACTGGGGCAGCAACATCTGAAACAACATTTGAGAGAAGGGAGCAGCAAGTCGTGAAACAATATGAGAGAGGTTAGGAGAGCGACCCCTGAAACAACATGAGAGAGAATGGGACAGCAACTCCTGAAACAACATGAGATAGACTGGGGCAGCAACTTCTGAAACAACATGAGAGAGACCGGTGCACCAACTTTTGAAACAACATGAGAGAGATTGGGGCAGCAACTTCTGAAACAACATGAGAGAAACTAGGGCAGCAACTACTGAAACAACATGAGAGAGACTGGGGCAGCAACTCATGAAACAACATGAGAGAGAATGGGGCAGCTACTCCTGAAACAACATGAGAGATTGGGGCAGCAACTCCTGAAACAACATGAGAGAGACTGGGGCAGCTACTCCTGAAATAGCAAGAAAGAGACTGGGGCAGGAACTCCTGAAATAACATGAGAGAGACTGGGTAAGCAATTCCTGAAACAACATGAGAGAGATTGGGGTAGAAACTCCTGAAACACGAAGACAGAGACTCGGGCAGCAACCTCAGAAACAACATGGGAGAGACTGAAGCAGCCAATAGTGTGGCATCATAGCGAGACTGGGGCAGCAATTCCTGAAACAACATGAGAGAGACTGGGGCAGCAATTCCTGAAACAACATGAGAGAGACTGGGGCAGCAACTCCTGAAACAACCTGAGAGAGGTTAG
>NW_025167048.1:0-1684 GCF_004010195.1 Chiloscyllium plagiosum
CACATCCCTGAACTGTAGAGACTCTAAATCTCTGAGTTATATATATTTATTTAACGCACCAACCCACAGTTCGTGCCTTAAACTGAGGATACTCCAAATTTCCTGGTAATATATACCTAAACAGACAGCACAGAGCCAGTGCCCTTAACTGAGGAGACTCTAAATCTCCTGGTTATATATATTTATTTAACCAGCCAGCCCACAGTCAGTATATATTTGACCAGCCAGAACAGAGTCACTGCCCTAAACTGAGGAGATTCAAAATCTTCTGGTTATATATATTTGACCAGCCAGCCCACAGTCATTGGCTAAACTATGGAGACACTGAACCTCCTGATTATATATATTTATTTGACCAGCCAGTGCAGAGTCACTGCCCTAAACTAAGGAGACTCGTAATCTCCTGATTATGCATATTTATTTAACCAGCTAGCCCAGTGGCAGTGTCCTTAGCTGAGGAGACTCTAAATCTCCTGGATAAATATATTTATTTAACCAGCCAGAACAGAGTCACTGCCCTAAACTGAGGAGACTCAAAACCTTCAGCTCACATAATTCATCAACCAGCCCAGAGGCAGGACCCAAAACTGAGGAGACTATAAATCTCCTGGTTATATATATTTAACCAGCCAGAACAGAGACATTGCCCTAATCTGAGGAGACTCTAAATTTCCTGATTGGATGTTTTGATTTAACCAGGCAGCACAGAGTTAGTGCCCTTTCTTGAGCAGACTCTAAATATTCTGGTTGTATATATTTCACCTGCCAGCACAGAGTCAGTGCCCTTAACTGATGAGTCTCTAAATCTGCTGCTTTAGGGCACTGACTGTGGGCTAGCGAGTTAAATAAATATATATAACTAGCAGATTTAGAGTCTCATCAGTTAAGGGCACTGACTCTGTGCTGGATGGATAAGTACATATTAATAACCAGGAGATTTAGAATCTCCTCAGTTTAGGGCACTGACTTGTGTAGTGGCTGGTTAAATTTTTTATGACCAGTATATTTAGAGTCTCCTCAGTTTGGGGCACTGACTCTGGGCTGGCCTGTTAAATAAGTAGATATAACCAAGAGATTTAGAGTCTCCTCAGTTTAGAGCACTGACTCTGTGCTGGCTGGTTTAATAAATGTATACATCCAGGAGATTTAGGGTCTCTTCAGCTTAGGGCATTGACTCTGTGCTGGCTGGTTTAAGATATATAACCAGGAGATTTAGAGTCTCCTCAGTTGAGGGCACTGATTCTATGCTGGCTGATTAAATATACATAACCAGGAGATTTAGATTCTCCTCAGTTTAGGGCACTGACTCTGGGCTGACTGGTTAAATAAATAGATATAACTAGGTGATTTAGTGTCTGTTCAGTTTAGGGTACTGACTCTGTGCCTTCTGTTTAAATATATATATTAGCAGGATATTTAGGGTTTCCCCAGTTTTGGGCACTGACTCTGGTCTGTATGATTAATTAAATATATATTACCCGGAGATTTAGAGTCTCCTCAGTTTAGGGCACTGACTCTGCGCTGTCTGTTTAAATATATATAACCAGGATATTTATAGTCGCCTTAGTTTCAGGCACTGACTCTGTGCTAGCAGGTTCATTATTTATAACCAGGATATTTAGAGTCTCCTCATTTTGAGGCCATGAATCGTTGCGAGATGGTTAATTAAATATAACCTGGAGAT
>NW_025167049.1:0-1684 GCF_004010195.1 Chiloscyllium plagiosum
AGTACTTCAGATAGTGCTCCCCCAGAACCTCAGCAAGTGCTCCCACAATTTTTCAGATACTTCTCCCTCACGACATCAGATAGAGCTCATTCAGTACCTCTGGAAGTGCTCCCTCAATATTTGCCAAAGTGCTCACTCTGTACCTCAGAATGTGCTCCCTCAATACATCAGAAAGTACTCCCTCAATTCCTCAGATAGTTCTCCCTCAGTACCTCAGAAAGTTCTCCCTCAGTACCTCAGACAGTGCTCCCCCAGAACCTCAGAAAGTGCTCCCACAATTTTTCAGATACATCTCCCTCACTACATCAGAGAGAGCTCCCCCAGTACCTCTGGAAGTGCTCCCTCAATATTTCCCAAAGTGCTCACTCTGAACCTCAGAAAGTGCTCCCTCAATACCTCAGACAGTGCTACCTCAAAAGCTCAGTACGTGCTCCCTCAGTACCTCAGACAGTGCTCCTCAAATACCTCAGAAATTGTTCCCTCGTACCTCAGAAAGTGCTTCCTCATTACCTCAGTGCTCTCTCAATACCTCAGATATTTCTCCCTCAATACATCAGAAAGGTCTCCCTCAATACCTCAGATAGTTTTCCTTCAATATCTCATATAGTTCTCCCTCAATACCTCAGATAGTGCTCCCTCAATACCTCAGAAAGTGCTCCCTCAATATTTCAGATAGTTCTTCCTCAATACCTCAGAAAGTGCTCCCTCAATACCACAGAAAGTGCTCCCACAATACCACAGAATGTGCTACCTCAATACTTCAGAAAGTGCTCCCTCAATAGCTCAGATAGTTCTCTCACAGTACCTCAGATAATGCTCCCTTATTTCCTCATATAGTGCTTACTCAATACCTCAGAAAGTGCTCCCACAGTACCTCAGAATGTGCTCTCACAATACCACAAAAAGGGCTCCCTCAGTACCTCAGAAAGTGCTCCCTCAATACCTCAGATAGTTCTCCCTCAGTACCTCAGAAAGTGCTCCCTCAATATCTCAGAAAGTGCTCCCTCAATACCTCAGAAAGTGCTTCCTCAAGATCTCAGATAGTGGTCCCTCAGTACCTCAGGCAGTGCTCCCTCAATACCTCCGAAAGTGCTTCCTCAATACCTCAGATAGTTCTTCCTCAGTACCTCAGAAAGTGCTCCCTCAATATTTCAGGTTCTGCTCCCTCAGTACCTCAGATAGTGCTCCCTCAGTACCTCAGAAAGGGCTCTCTCAATACCTCAGAAACTGCTCCCTCAATACCTCAGAAAGTGTTCCCTCAGTACCTTAGAAACTTGACCCTCAGTTCCGCGGACAGTGCTGCCTCAATACCTCAGAAAGTGCTCCCTCAATACCTCAGAAAGTGCTCCCTGACTACCTCAGACAGTGCTCCCTCAATACCTCCGAAAGAGTTCCCTCAGTACCTTAGACATTGCTTCCTCAATGCCTCAGAAAGTGCCCCCTCAGTGCCTCAGAAAGTGCTCACTGACTACCTCAGACAGTGCTCCCTCAATACCTCCGAAAGAGTTCCCTCAATACCTTAGACAGTGCTTCCTCAATGCCTCAGAAGGTGCCCCCACAATACCTCAGAAAGTGCTCCCTCAATACCTCAGATATTTCTCACTCAATATCTCAGAAAGTGCTCCCTCAATACCTCAGACAGTTCTCCCTAAATTCCTCAGATAGTGCTCACTCAATACTTCAG
>NW_025167050.1:0-1684 GCF_004010195.1 Chiloscyllium plagiosum
TCCCTGACATTCTATAATTGACGTTCCCCAGAATATTCTGTCCCCGACATTCTATAATTTACATTCCCCAGAACATTCTCTCCCTGACATTCTATAATTGACATTCTCTGGAACATTCTGTCCGCGATGTTCTATAACTGACATTCCCCAGAATGTTCTATACCTGATATCCTATAACTGATATTCCCCAGAACATTCTATCTCTGATATTCTATAACTGATATTCCCTGCAATGTTCTCTTCCCGACATTCTATAACTTTCATTCTGCGGAACATTCTGTCCCCGACATTCTATAACGGACATCCCCCAGAACATTCTGTCCACGACATTCTATAATTGACATTACCCGGAACATTCTGTCTCTGACATTACATACTTGACATTCCCCGGAACATTCTGTCCCCGACATTCTATAACTGACAGTCCATGGAACGTTCCATCCCTGACATTCTGTAACTGACATTCCCTGGAATATTCTGTCCCTGATATTGCATAATTGACATTCTCTGGAACTTTCTGTCTCCGAAATTCTATAATTGACATTACCCAGACAATTCTGTCCCCAACATTCTATAACTGACATTCCCTGGAAATTTCTGTTTCCGACATTCTATAGCTTACATTCCCCGGAACATTCTGACCCTGACATTCTTAACTGACATTCCTAGAACATTCTGTCCCCAACATTCTACAACTGACATTCTCTGGAAACTTCTGTCCCAGACATTCTGTAACTGTCATTCCGCAGAACATTCTGTCTCCGACATTCTATAACTGACATTCCCCGGAACACTTTATATGTGACATTCTATAACTGAAATTCCCCGGAATGTTCTATTCCTGACATTCTATAACTGTCATTCCCAGGAACATTCTGTCTCCGACATTCTGTAACTGACATTCCCCAGAACATTCTGTCCCTGACATTCTGTAACTCACATTCGCTGGAACAGTCTGTCTCCAAAATTCTATAGCTGACATTCCCAGGAACGTTCTGTCGCTGACATTCTATAGCAGTCTTTCCCCAGAACATTCTGTCCATAACATTATATAACTGTCATTCCCCGGAACATTCTATCCCTGACATTCTATAACTGACATTCCTCGGAACATTCAGTCCACAACATTCTATAACTGATATTTCACGGAACATTCTGTCCCTGACGTTCTATAACTGACATTCCCGGAACATTCTGTCCCCAACATTATGTAACTATCATTCCCCGGAACATTCTGTTCCTGACAATCTATATCTGACATTCCCCGGAACATTCTGTCCCCGACATTCTACCACTGACATTCCCCGGAACATTCTGCACCTGACGTTTTATAATTGACATTCCCCAGAACATTCTGCCCCCGACATTCTATAACTGACATTCCCCAGAACATTCTGTCCACAACATTCGAAAACTGACATTCCCCAGAACATTCTGTCCACAACATTCTATAACTGACTTGCCATGGAATGTTCCATACCTGACATTCTATAACTGGCATTCTCCGGAACGTTCTGTTCCCGACATTCTTAACTGTCATTCCACGGAACATTCTGTCCCGACATTCTATAACTGACATTCCCAGGAACATTCTGTAACTGTCATTCCGCAGAACATTCTGTCTCCGACATTTTATAACTGTCATTCCCCGGAACATTCTGTCCCCGACATTCTCTAACTGACA
>NW_025167051.1:0-1313 GCF_004010195.1 Chiloscyllium plagiosum
GCATTCGTCCTGATTGTTCTGTCATTCGTACTCAGTCATTAACACGTGGCACTGGCAGCAATCCGGCGATTACTACCACTGTGGTCCGACTTTATAACTTGGCTCCTAACTCCCTAAATTCTGTTTGTAGGGCCTCATCCCCTTTTTGCTTACCTCTTTGATTAGTGCCTATATGCACCACGACAGCTGGCTGTTCATCATTCCACTTCAGATTGTCCTGCAGTCAATCTGAGACATCCCTCACCTGTGCACCTGGGAGGCAACATATCATTCGGACATCTCAAATGTGACCACAGATTTGCCTAACTACGCCCATTATAATTGGATCCCCCATGACCATCGTCCTTCACATCTTTTCCCCATCATAGCACAGCCAACTGGCCTGAAACTGTCGACTGCTGCCTTCCCCGGTGAGCCATCTCTCCAAAACGGTAGCGAGGGAGGTGACGGTAGGGGACATCTGCACTGCCTCCTGTTCTCTCTCTGCCTTTTGGTCACCCATTACCTTTCTCCCTGAGTAATCCATAGCTGCAGAGTGACCAATTCGCTAAAAGTGCACTCTATCACCTGCTCAGCATCGCGGGTGCTCCAAAGTGAGTACATCCACAGCTCCAGAACCTTCATGCGGTCTAACAAGAGATGTACCTGGACACACCTTCTGGACATGAAGGGGACAGCGACATCAGCTGTGTCGTTGAGCTCCCACAATGAGCAAGACAAGCATAACATGGGTCTGAGATCTCCTAGCATTTTTAATATTAAGCTTATTTTTTGCAGCTCGAATATCAAATAATAGGGAAGTGAGAATGGGAAAAAGTAAACAATGCCAATCACCCGACAAAAAAGTAATAGAAAAACTTACCTTCTTGACTTACAACAGAGTCCTTGTTTTGTTTCTAGGAGGCAGAGAAAGGTGAGTGGATGTAGTGTCTCTGGTTCAGCCACTGCCCAAATATATCAGTTCACTCAACTTCCCGGAGTGCATTTTTACCGCACCTACTCAGCTGCTCACTCACTGCTGCTAAAAATGACGGTGGCTGATGCTCAAGTTTTGTCCTTTTAGAGGGAAATTTGCCTCCTCTACAGCCCCCTTGTTCTCGCTCTCACTGCTCCTGCTGCTGCTGAAAATGAAGACCACGAAGGAGTGTGAGATGCGGACGCGTCGGGGTATCGAATGTACTCACTGAGGTGAATAGGCTGCAAGTTTTGAGGCATTGAAGTGCAGAAAATAATGTGAGTGTGATGCAGTAACTTCGGAAAATGAGATGTGGTGACTGTGTAGTTTGAGATGTAGGAACTGAGGAAAATGTGAG
>NW_025167051.1:1336-1684 GCF_004010195.1 Chiloscyllium plagiosum
AGTGAAACATGATTTAAGGACTTCATACATCAGTCACTGAAGTTATACATATCGGGGCAGCAGGTGGTGGAGTTGACAAATCATAAATTAGCTTTGACAGTGAAAGGATTCGAAAACAGGGGAACGGGTATCATGATTCAGTTGTACATTGCTTTACTTAAACTGCAAACGAGTGTAATGTACAGATTTGTTCACTTTATGTGGTGAAGGATGTTCTGGCTATAGAAGGAGCAGTGGCAAGTTTTACTGGACTTAGTCCTTGGATGACGGGACAGAAGTGTGAGAAGAAGTTGAATCGGTTAGGAATATACTCGTTGCACTTCGTAAAAATAGCTGGGATACCATGAA
>NW_025167052.1:0-1684 GCF_004010195.1 Chiloscyllium plagiosum
AGTAACGCCAACAGTGTGGGTTCAATTCCTCCAGTGACTGTGGTCAATGCAAAAATTGTCCTTTTCAAGCTCTTCCTTTGCGTGAATCTGCAATGAAACTACCAGCGCTCGACTCTGTCTCACCAGAGAACAATCTCATCATCATCTAGGACAATGGTGCCTTAGCTTTTCATTTCTGATCTGCAGGTTTTCTTAGAAACACCTTCCCTGAGGAATCGCTGCACGGCAGGCCTGGAGCTGAACTGGTTGTTCTCATCCAATCACCGCCATTTTTGTTTGAACAAGGTATGATTTAAGCCAGTTCAGACATTTCCCTGATTGTTATT
Source organism: Chiloscyllium plagiosum (assembly GCF_004010195.1). NCBI lineage: Eukaryota > Metazoa > Chordata > Chondrichthyes > Orectolobiformes > Hemiscylliidae > Chiloscyllium > Chiloscyllium plagiosum. Next base: position 327 of record NW_025167052.1, read on the forward strand.
TGCTCCAGTCTTACTGTTGCTCCTTGATGCCACACTTGGTAAAATTCAGTCATAACGACAACTGCAATTGTTCACACCACATCTCTGGAATCTACTTTTGTTCCTTGTTTGTTCTCCATCTCTAAACTAAGGCTACAATAAGGTCAGAGATGAATATCGTCGGTAGCGTCCAAACTGAGCTTTAGTGATCAGGTTGTTGCTGAGAAAGTGTTGTATCATAATACTGTAGAATAAATCTTTCATCACTTTACTAATGAGCTAGATTAGACTGATAGAGCAGTCATTAGTTATCAGACTGTGTATGTGTTCGTGTGTGTGTCTGTGTTTGTGTGTGTGTGTGTGTGTGTGTGTGTATAGTTGCACGCATATATTTAAGGACAGGACAAATCCAGATCGTTTTCCACATTGTCACTCAGGTACCATAGTTGTAGCCCAGCAGGAATACCTTGAATGCAATGTTGTCAACGCCCAGAGCCTTCGCATTCTCCAATCCCTTCTGGCATTCGTAGATATGACATGAAATTAATCGAATGAGCTGAAGACTGCCGTCTGTGGTGCTGGGGATCTTTGGAGGGGACTGAATTAGATTATCCTTGCGAAACGTCGGTCTCAAAGAAGTTGTGAATGTTTCAGCCTTATCTTTTCTATTGTCGTCCTGGGCTCTTCCAAATTTGAGGAAAGCGATTTTTGTAGATCCACCTCCGGTGAGTTGATTGATTGCCCAGCAACATTCATGACGGTATGTGACAGGATTGCATCAAATAGGTTGGATTCGTTAGTTGTGGGTTAGCTTTGATCGGTCTTCCATAGCTCTTGCTGCAACATTCTGACCCCACCTCCTCAAAACTATACACTTCAGCCCCAGTCCGGATGCTCTGTCCTTTAAAACCCAAATAACTCGACCAGTTGTGTTGTCGTCAAGTCAACTTTTCAGTCGAGCTTGTAATGTCCCGCTGTGTTCCATTATTTGAGGGAGGAGAACACAGGATGGCAGTGATTCAAGCTAACCGCTTACGTCTCAAGGACAGCTAGTGACAGGAAGTAAACGCTAGCAGGCCACGCCAATATTCGATGAATGGATTAAAAATACCCTCCAGCACCTTCATCCCTCCGGATCTCAGTAACCTTCACGTGTCCCGACATCCATCCCTACCGCTGTAATCTCTGCCAGCAATTATAGCCATCCCTATCTCTGTATCCTGCTCAAGCAACAATACGTTTCTCTATGTCTGGGCTCTCTTCCAGCCACATCCTATTTCTTTATTTTCCACCAACATGTGCATTACTCACTATTTATTCTATTGCCTCATAACCATATCCAATTTCCACGTCAGTAAACTCTTCCAATCTGCACCCTC
>NW_025167053.1:0-1684 GCF_004010195.1 Chiloscyllium plagiosum
AGTAACCTGCTTCAGACACTGCAGGTCTGCCTACCTCTCCAGATAACCTGTTCCATCCCCCACAGCTCGCTCAATCACTGTAACATCCTCTGCGCCTTCTCATCCTGCTCTCTTCCACTGTTTTCCAGGCACAGCGGCGATCCTGTGAGGGTCCAGTGTGCAATGGGATGTTAAACATCTCAGCTGAGGCTTGAGGCCTACCATTACCTAGAAGTCACAAAGAGAGAGAACCTGAGAGTGAGCAGCACAGAGCAGAAGAATATTAATCAGCAGCGAAGATCGAGGCCGACTGGGACTTGGAGTTGGAGAAGCAGCAGAGCAGAGGCTCGAAATCAGCACGGAGTCACAGAGGGAGTGACCATGTGAGGCAGTAACTTGAAGCAGGAACATGAGGCTCACTCACGCCTGGGATTTACAGAAGCACCAAAGTGAGAGGATATAAATCAGCACTGAGGATCGAGGCCTAGTCATACCTGGAAATCACAGAGACGGTGATGCTGTCAGGGAGAAGAGTGGAGTGGGAGCTGGAGGAATACACATACCTCGGAGTCACAGAGATGGTGACTCTGTGAGGGAGCAGAGTGGAGTGGGAGCTGGAGGATTACACGTCCCTGGGAGTCACAGAGACGGCGACCCGATGAGGGAGCAGAGTGGAGTGGTATCTGAAGGATCACAAGTTCCTGGGAGTCACAGAGATAACTTTCTGCTGCTGGGACCTGCCTGCACTGAGTTTGAAAGAAGTGCAAGAGCCATCACAGAAAATGCTGTAAGTTCATTGGCTGATAAATTCGCTGTTATTAGCGACTGTCAGTTAATTGCTATAAGTTAGCAATTTTGTTTTCAACTTCTGAAATAAGGGTTGAACACAGAAATAAGAGGGAGAAGTAAAATTGTGAGCCAATATAATAAATTACCCTCAGTAAGCCACAGTTGAGTAAGGGATTTAAGCATATTGTTATTTCCTGGATGTTCACATCATTCTAAGTAATTAATTAAGTAACTCGAGACAAAATGCATTTTACGACATGTTTGTCAGATGGAAAATGTGTTCTGTTATATTGGGAAGTCATAGCCCCTGCTCGTGTCTGAGATGCACACTGGGTCATGGAGCTCAGACAGTGACGACAGACACTATGGGAGATCTGTGATGCTAAGAGTTAGGTGGATAACACACACGCAGAGCAGATCACCCTGCAGACATGACGGCCTGGAAGAAGGAAGGGTCTGGGGTCTAGGCAATCGGAGAGAAACAGTCAGGGAATACAAGCATAACCTGGTGTTTCCCTCCCAATTCAATTTCCCAGTTTGAGAGCTGATGAAGGTGTAGGCTGCTCAAGGGAGGGCAGTCTGAGCCATGTCTGTTCCTCCACGAGCAGCCTGACTGTACAGGAGGGGAGGGAGAAGGAAGGAGGGGCAACAGTCACAGGAGAGACAGGGAGGTGAAGAAGGTGTCAGCGTGTCTGTCATTCCAAGAAAGTGGGGTTAAGAATGTCACTGTGTCTGCAGGACATTTACCTGGGGAACAGTGAGCAGTCAAAGATCATGCCCATGTTGGTAGGAATGACCTGGGTAGGAAGGGTGAAGTGGTCTGTGAATCAGAATTTAGGGAGCTCGGTGGATAGTTAGCAAGACGTTCCACAAATGTAGCAGACCCTGGAATACTCCCAGTGCCGTGTCCAAGTGA
>NW_025167054.1:0-1684 GCF_004010195.1 Chiloscyllium plagiosum
CCTCCACACTGATCCCCTGAAAATGCTGCACTCGCTCGACACTGAATCTCTGACAATGCTGCACTCTCTCCACACTGACCCTCTGACAATGCTTCACTCCCTCCACACTGATTATCTGACAATGCTGCACTCCGTCCACACTGTCCCCCTGACAATGTTGCACTCCCTCCACACAGATCATCTGACAACGCTGCACTCCCTCCACACTGATCCTCTGACAATGCTGCACTCCCTCCTCACTGACCCTCTGATAATGCAGCACACCCTGCACACTGATCCTCTGACAATGCTGCTCTCCGTCCACATTGTCCCCCTCACAATGCTGCAATCCCACCACACTGATCCTCTGACAGTGCTGCATTGCCTCCACATTGATCCTCTGACAATTCTGCACTTCCTCCACACTGACCCACTGACAATGCTGCACCCCCTCCTCACTGACCCTCTGATAATGCTGCACTCCCTCCACACTGATCCTCTGACAATGCTGCTCTCCGTCCACACTGTCCCCCTCACAATGCTGCACTGCCTCCACACTGATCCTCTGACAATGCTGCACTCACTCCATCCTGACCCTCTGACAATGCTGCACTCCCTCCACACTGACCCTCTGACAATGCTGCACACCCTCCACACTGATCCTCTGACAATGCTGCTCTCCCTCCATCCTGACACTCTGACACTGCTGCAATCCGTCCACACAGTCCCCTGACAATGCTGTACTCCCTCCACACTGATCCTCTGACAATGCTGCACTACCTCCACACTGATCCTCTGAAAATGCTGCACTCCCTCCACACTGACCCTCTGACAATTCTGCACTCCCTCCACACTGATCCTCTGACAATGCTGAACTCCCTCCACCCTGACCCTCTGACATTGCTGCACTCCCTCTGCACTGATCCTCTGACAATGCTGCACTCCCTCCAAACTGATCCTCTGACATTGCTGCACTCCCTCCACACTGTTCCTCTGACAATGCTGCACTCCCTCCATCCTGACCCTTTGACAATTCTGCACTCCCTCCACTCTGACTCTCTGACAATGCTGCACACCCTCCGCACTGATCATCTGACAATGTTGCACTCCCTCCATTCTGATCCTCTGACAATGCTGCACTCCCTTGATACTGACCCTCTGACAATGCTGCACTCCCTCCACCCTGGCCCTCTGACAATGCTGCACTCCCTCCATACTGACCCTCTGACAATGCTGCATTCCCTCCCCACTGATCATCTGACAATGCTGCACTCCCTCCACACTGACCCTCTGTTAATGCTGCACTCCCTCCATCCTGACCTTCTGACACTGCTTCAATCCGTCCACACTGTCCCCCTGACAATGATTCACTCCCTCCACACTGATCCTCTGGCAATGCTGCACTACCTCCACACTGATCCTCTGACAATTCTGCACTCCCTCCACACTGACCCTCTGACAATGCTGCACTCCCTCCACACTGATCAGCTGACAATGCTGCACTCCCTCCATCCTGACCCTCTGACATTGCTGCACTCCCTCTTCACTGATGCTCTGACAATGCTGCACTCCCTCCACACTGATCCTCTGACAATGCTTCACTCCCTCTGCACTGATCGTCTGACAATGCTGCACTCCCTCCACACTGATCCTCTGACAATGCTGCGCTCCGTCCATCCTGACCCTCTGACAATGCTGCACTCCC
>NW_025167055.1:0-1684 GCF_004010195.1 Chiloscyllium plagiosum
GCAAGTGGAGTCCGTGATTAAGAAAGCGAATGCAATGTTGTCATTTATCTCAAGAGGGTTGGAATATAAAAGCACCGTTGTGCTACTGAGACTGTAATTCAGTGTGAGCAAATGCGAGGTCTTGCACTTTGGCCCCACTTTGGAGTACTGTGTCCAGGTTTGGTCCTCACACCTCAGGAAGGACATACTGGCACTGCAGAGTATCCAGCAGAGATTCACACAGATGATCCCTGGAATGGTAGGTCTAACATACGAGGAACAGCTGAGGATCCTGCGATTGTTTTCATTGGAGTTTAGAAGATTGAGGGGAGATCAAATAGAAACTTACAAGATAATACATGGCTTGGATAGGGTGGACGCTAGGAAATTGTTTCCGTTGGGCGAGGAGACTAGGATCCGTGGACACAGCCTTAGAATTAGAGGGCGTAAATTCAGAACAGAAATACGGAGACATTTCTTCAACCAGAGAGTGGTGGACCTGTGGAATTCATTGTCGCAAAGTGCGGTGGAGGCCGGGACGTTAAATGTCCTCAAGGCAGAGATTGATAAATTGTTGATGTCACAAGAAATTAAGAGCTACGGGGAGAATGCGGGTAAGTGGAGTTGAAATGCCCATCAACCATGATTGAATGGCGGAGTGGACTCGATTGGCCTTACTTCCACTCCTATGTCTTATGGTCTTATGATCTTATAGTTTAGGGCATTGACTGTGTGGTGGCTGGTTACAATTTTTATAACCCGGATATTCAGAGTCTCCTCAGTTGTGGCGTTAACTCTTGTATGTCTGGATAAATACACCTAACCAGGAGACTTCGAGTCTCCTCAGATAAGGCACTGACTCAATGCTGGCTGGTTAAATAAACATATATATCCAGGAGATTTAAAATCTCCACAGTTTAGGGCACTGTGCTCGCTGGTTAAATAGATATACATAACTAGGAGATTTAGAGTCTCCTCAGTTTAGGGCTCTGTCTCTGTGCTGCCTTTTGAAATATATATGACCAGGAGATTTAGAGTCTCTTCATTTTCGGAATCTGACTCTGTGCTAGCTGGTTAATTATTTCTAACCAAGATATTTAGAGTTCCCTCAGTTTAGTGCACTGACTGTGTGATGGTTGGTTACCAGTTTTTATCCAGGATCTTTAGATTCTCCTCAGTTTGGAGCATTGAATCTGGGCTGGCTGGATAAATGCACATAACCAGAAGATTTAGAGTCTCCTCAGTTTAGGGCACTATCTCTGTGGTGGCTGGTTAAAATAAATATGTAATCAGGAGATTTAGTGTCTCCTCAGTTTAGGGCACTGACTCTGTACTGGTTGGTTAAATATAAAAATACAGGAGATTTTGAGAGTCCTCAGATAAGACACTGACTCTGTGCTGTCTAGTTAAATAAACACATGTATCCATGAGATTTTGGGTCTCCTCAGTGAAGGACACTGACCCTGTGCTGTATTTTTTATTATATATATATAACCAGGAATATTAGAGTCTTCTCAGTTTAGGGCACTGATTCTGTGCTCGATGGTTAAGTAAACATATATATCCAGAAGATTTAAAATCTTTACAGTTTTGTGCACTTACTCTGTGCTGGCTGATTAAATAAGTATATATAACCAGGTGATTGAGAGCCTCCTCAGTAAAGGGCACTGAATCGGTGCTTTAAGTTTAAGTAAATGTATATGAC
>NW_025167056.1:0-1684 GCF_004010195.1 Chiloscyllium plagiosum
CTTACAGAGAGATGCAAACAAGTCATTATAAGGCGAAACTTAAATTATCTGAATATAGACTGGGATAGTAGCAATGAAGGACAGACGGGGCAAGTCTGATCTTAGAGGCCAGCACAACATTGCGAGCCAAAGGGCCTGTACCGTGCTGTACTGTTTGATTTTCTATTTTCATTCCAAGATTGTACTGAGGGCATGCAGGACAAGAGTTTGTGCTCGGCCTGGATCTTGGTAATGAGTTAGGCCAAGTAGATCAAGTGTCATGGGAAGTATTTGCAGAACAGTGATCATTGTATTGTAATATTTAGGAAAATGATTTTTTTAAAAAAAGAACAAAGCACAGCCCAGAGTAAGAATAATTAACTGAGAGAGAGCTGAGATCAACAGGGCAAAAGCAGAGCTGGATTGAATAGACTGGATCCGAAAACTGGCAAGAAAACCAGCAGCTGAGCAATGGGTTACCTTCAAAGCACAGATGGGTAGGGGGACAGTTGAGGTACATTCCCTTAAAAAGAGAAAAGTAGGGAAAACAAATTCAGTGCTCCTAGGATGCAAAAGGAGATAGACATTACGGGTGTCATCTCTAAATGTACTAACAATGCCCTCAGTTCCTTCATCCAGATCATTAATGTATAGCATGAATAGTTGTGGTCCCAACACTGACTCCTGCGGTACTCTGCTCGTCTGCCTTCCTGTAAAAGACCCCTTTATCCCCACTCTCTGCCTTCTTCCGACCAGCCAATCCTCTACCCTTGCCAGTATCTTGCCCCTTACACCGTGGGATTTATCTTGTGTCGCAGTGCCCTGTGCGGCACCTTGTTCAGTGTGCTGTTACTTGCCACTTATCAGCAAGAGACTGGATATTGTTGCATTTGAACATGGACTGCTTCAGTACCTGAGGAGTCGCAACTGGTGGCTGAACACTGTGCAACCATTGGCAAACATCACCACATCAGTGTCAGATAGATCCGAGAGGTTGCCACTGTCCTCCTCAGAACAAGAACGCTGAGAGGAGATTTGATAGAAGGTTTCAAAGTCATGAGTGGGCAGGATAAAGTAGATTGGGAGGAACTGTCACCCCTTATAAAAGGATGGAGAACCTAGGGGAAGGGATATAAGGTCATTTGCAAAAGAAGGAAACGTGACTTGTAAAAATAAACTTCGCTCACACAGCAGAGTCCGGAATGCGCTGCCTGGAAATGTGACGGAGGTAGGTTCAATGAGGCAGGCAAGAAGCATCAGATGGTCATTTAAATGAAAATAATGTGTAAGGGCACAGGAAAAAACAGAGGGGAATGGCACTGAGTCATGATGCTCATTCAGAGAGATGTGCATACTGGATGGACTGAACAGCCTCCTTATGCCCCATAACAATTCTGCGATTTCTTGAAACACTCAATACTGATGAAGAAAGATTAGGTGAATTTCTCTCTTTTTCCCCCATTTATGCTGCATCGAAAGCCGCCCCAGAGCTCCTCTGTGTTTAGCACACTTCATTGTGGAAATACAGGAGAATGCTGAATTTATATTTACACAATTTGGAGATTCCAGTGTTGGACTGTGACGTACACAGTTAAAAATCACACAACACCAGGTTATAGTCCAACTGGTTTAACTGGAAGCACTAGCTTTCGGAGTGTTGCTCCTTCATCAAATGGTTGTAGAGTACATGATTGTAACACACAGA
>NW_025167057.1:0-1685 GCF_004010195.1 Chiloscyllium plagiosum
TGGCCACGCAGTCTCTCCTTCATTTATTTTCCCATAAAACTTTTGAAACTAAAGATCCCTGTTCCTGATGAAGATTAAAAATGTTAGGAAAGCGATAGTCCATCCATATCTCAGCAATAAAGTTGGTCTCTTTGCCAGTCCTTCGTGAAGCAATACCACCATGTAATCCTTTTCGTGCCGAAATCACCACGGTAGCAGAGGCCATTCAACTACTCTCTTATGAATTGAGTGGACACTGAGTGTCATTATGCTGCAGAAATGTGGTGCTTTTGAGACAGCAGGGCATTCTTAGTTTCCTTAGCTGAAACAACACAACGTTGAATTGATGGAAGATCAGGGAACGAGGTCTAATAAAGGAGAATCCTGCACCTGCACGTGAAGATGATTTGAATAGTTTCCACGCACTGAAAGAAACTCTGCTTGTTTTATTTCATTGACACTAATAACTTACGTTACATCATTCATGGAAAATGGTGTACGACTGAACAGTTTTGATTCTTTCCTGAAATATCCATTTGGCATTTAAAGACATTAAAATGTAAGGGAGTTATTTCTCCTCATCATAACTTTCTGAGGCAGAGATATGCCAAGGAGATGGACGTACTTGAGCTTTTATCACTTTTCCTTTTGATTGGCTAATATCAGAATAAATGACAGAGGAGATACGAGCACTCTCAGTTCTTCACTTAATTACTTTGTGTGACCATATAAATATTCACGTTAGTACATGAACTCAAGTACATGAGCACGTAACGAGTATCAATGGCAATGCAGATAGGAGCTGCGTAATCACTTCGAGAACATACAGTATTCGTTCTCTTAATAGATAAAACAATTTCAGAGCCAGTATCAGCCACAGAAGAATAAAAGCTTCCGACATAATGATGAGTAAAATAATGGACATTCTTTGACTTTCCATCTCTGAATCACTTTGACCCTCACTATTACGTTCTTGGACAGCCCTGCGAGATGTATTGGCTGCTATAATAGCCCTGACGGACAAAGCAATAAATGTGACGAGCACAGAAAAGGGAAGCCAAGGAAATACATTACTGTGTAAACATGAAACTGCGGTACCCAGCAGCGAAGTGATGAAGTTCAACTTAGTGCGATAAACCTACTGTAAATGATCAATTACGTTTTCATGTTCATATCCAAACCAATAGGATATTTTCTCCAGTCAAACCAGGGCAGTGGTGATTATTATAATTGTAGCCAATGTCATCACCTGCAGTACTTTGTTTTCAGCGTCTCACAGCATATAGCTTCATATTGATAAAATATGAAAAAGACTGTGAACCGAACTGACATATACAGGGTGTCTGACTTCATGTAATTAACGAATTTTCAAACCTTTAGTGCAGGAAAGGAACGAATGTTAAAATTCATAACTGAAAATAAGGATCAAGATAAGTTGAAGATCATGAGCAGAAAAGCTGCTGTTGCCAAGGCCAGCATGTAGGCAGAGGTACAATCGAAGAGAATTATCATTGATAATAAGTTCGCTGTAAGGCAAACAAATAAATGTCATAAAAGAGATTTTCTCACAAAATTGTCTATGAATTTTGGGTGGACATATGGAAAAGTTTGCTACTCCGAATTGCGTGCAATGTTTTTTTCATTAGATATATATGAGTGTAAGGAAAGTGCATTATGGGATAACAAATCATGAATACTCAGAATGA
>NW_025167058.1:0-1685 GCF_004010195.1 Chiloscyllium plagiosum
CACTGATGGTGGATCTCTTGTGAAGCTGTCTACGCAGGCCATGGAAGTGACAAGCGAATACATTGAGTGAACCTTTTTGGTCTAGTCTTGTAAATCGCAAGCATGTATGTGCAGCAAGTATGCATGGAAGGAAAATGGCATGTTGACCTTCATTGTAAACAGGAGCAAGAATCACTTACTGTAGCTGTACAAGGTCTCGGTGCGATCACCCCTGAAGTGATGTGCGCAGTTTTGGTCTCCTTACCTAAGGAGAGATATACTTGCCATTGGGCCATTGCAGTGAAGGCTCACCAGGCTGATTCCTGGCTGACAGGTTTGTTATAGGAGGAGAGATTGGAACAATTGGTCCTGTATTTACTGGAGTTTAGAAGGATGAAGGGATCTCACTGAAATTGAAAAACTTCTAACAGGGTTGAACAGACCTGATGCTGGGAGGACTTTCCTCTGGCTGGGGGGACCAGATTTATTAGGATGATACATGGATGAGGAAGTTCAGTTCTTTGAACAGGACTAGACAGGGGGTAGATACAGGAAAAATGTTCCTGATGGCAAGGGAGTCCAGAAACCAGGGGTCACAAGTTTAAGGATATGAGATAAACCATCCAGACTGAGAAGAGGAGAACTTACTTAACTCAGACAGTGATGAGCTCATGGAAATCCATACCATAGAAGATAGTTGAGGCCAAAATATCTAATGATTTCAAGAAGGAGTTGGGTAGCACTTGGGGCTAAAGGGATCAAAAGATATGGGGGGAAAGCGGGAGCAGGCTACTGAGCTGGACAATTGTCCATGATCATAATGAATGGTAGAGTGGGCTCAAAGGGCCGAATGGGCTACTCCTCCTCTTATTTTCTATGAGAGATTATGGAAGCTAGGATTGTTCTCCCTAAGGTATATAATGTCAAGGCAAGACCTAATAAGAGCAATAAATTTAGTCATGATTGTGAGAAAGCAAGCAAAGTGAAACTATTACCTTGGATGGAAGTCATGCGTTTGACAAACTAACTCGTGGAGAAATGAGGAGTAACCTTTTCATGCAAACGATTGTTTGATATTACATGAAAGGGTGGTGGAATCAGTTTCAATAGAAACTTCTAAAAACTGCACATGCACTTGAAGAAAATTACTTTGTAAGCTAATGGGTAAATGTTGATGTGTGAAACGAAAAGTGGACAGTTTAAATCTCTTTGCAAATAGTGTTAGTGTACTGGTTTTGTTACTGGACTAGCAATCCAGACCCCTTGATCAAGGTTCTGGGGATAATAGACTCAAAGCCTACGATGACAGATTGTGGAATTTAAAATTAATTTTTAAAAACTTCAGAATAAACAGTTAGTCTAATAGTGAACAGGTAACCACAACTGATTGTTGTAAAAACCCATCTGGTTCACTTATGCCCTTTCACAAAGGAAATCTGCCTCCCTTCCCTGATTCGGCCTACACAACAATTCGGGATGGTTAATAAATGCTGTTATAGCGAGTGAGGCCCAGATCCCATGAATGGATTTTAGGAAAAGATATTAGACAATAGACAATAGGTGCAGGAGTAGGCCATTCAGCCCTTCGAGCCTGCACCGCCATTCAATATAATCATGGCTGATCATTCCTAATCAGTATCCTGTTCCTGCCTTATCTCCATAACCCTTGATTACATTATCGTTGAGAGCTCTATCCAACTCCTTCT
>NW_025167059.1:0-1685 GCF_004010195.1 Chiloscyllium plagiosum
TGCATGTTATCAGGTTTCTGTACCTTCTCCCCGATGGCAGAGGTTGCAGAAACACATTGCCAGGGTGGGATGGATCATTGAGAATACTGGCGGCCTTTCCTTGACAGCGGGCCTGGGAGATGGATTCCTTTGAGGGGAGGTTCGCCTTTGTGATTGTCCGGGCCGAGTTCACCACTCTCTGTGACCGTCTCCAATCTTGAATGGTACTGTTGCCATACCAGGTCGTGATACATCCAGACAGAATGCCCTCGATCGCACACCTATAAAAGTTGGCAAGGGTATTCACCATTATGCCACATTTCGTCAGCTGTCTGAGGAAGAAGAGACATTGTTGGGCTTCCACATGAAGAGTCCTAGAAAGCTTGTTGTGGATGACCACTCCCAGGAGCTTGATACACTCCACTCATTCCACCTCTGCGCTGTTAATGTGCAGGACAGGATTAAGTGGGGTTGGAGGTGCAGATCGAACATGAAGAGGTTGAATGATGCAGCAAGCTTGAGGGCTGAATGGCCTCCTCATCCTTAAGACTGAGGGAGGGCAAAGAGAATAACTTAGCAGACAGTAAACCTTTAGCCAGGTTGTGGTGAGGATGTAGCAACCAATAAGTCACAGGATAGTCGAGATGTGTAGCACAGAGAGAGGGTTTTTATGGAGAAACTATAAACAAATGGGGAAAATGCTGCTAGGACGTGGTGACATGGTAGGGGAGGAGACATAAGTGCAAGCTTAGAGCAGTTGTGCCAAATGGCCTGTCGCTGTGGTGTAAAATGCAATGTGATTCTGTACACTAATGAAGTTTTTGTTCCTTTTGCTTTGGATGTGCCTTTTATCCAGGTTGAACATTCTGCTGGGTGGCATGACTCCATTGTACTTCCATGTGGTCAATCTAAGCTTGCACTGCACCGTGACCTCATTGTTGTTCTACACGTGTGACAAGGCTGTGTTCCGAGACCGTCGCCAGGCGTTCTTAGCAGCCATTCTCTTCGCCGTACACCCTGTTCATACCGAAGCTGTAAGTAGCTAATTGAGTCTTTAAGGAGTAGCATCTGATTGTGGATGTAGTGCAACCATACAGCCTGTTCCTGGCTTAATAGGCCCTGAAAAGTTTACAACACAGAAGGGTTGTATCTGTGTCAGCTCCACACCAGTAGAGCAATCTAGTTTTGTGCTTTGACCCCGTCGTCTGATATCTTCCAATGCTTTTCAGCATTTTCCCATTGTCGTAGAGTCATAGAGATGTATAGCATGGAAACAGACCCTTTGGTCCAACCTGTCCATGCCGACCAGATATCCCATCCCAATCTAGTCCCACCTGCCAGCACCCGGCCCATATCCCTCCAAACCCTTCCTATTCATATACCCATCCAAATGCTTTTTAAATGTTGCAATTGTACCAGCCTCCACCACATCCTCTGGCAGTTCATTCCATACACGTACCACCCTCTATGTGAAAATGTTGCTCCTTAGGTCTCTTTTATATCTTTCCCCTCTCACCCTAAACCTATGCCCTCTAGTTCTGGACTCACCCACCCCAGGTAAAAGACTTTGTCTATTTATCCTATCCATGCCCCCCATGATTTTATAAATCTCTATAAGGTCACCCCTCAGCCTCCGATGCTCGAGGGAAAACAGTCCTAGCCTATTCAGCCTCTCCCGATAGCTCAAATCCTCCAATCCTGGCAAC
>NW_025167060.1:0-1685 GCF_004010195.1 Chiloscyllium plagiosum
TTGCCCCTCAGACCCCTTTTAAATCTTTCCCCCTCACCTTAAATAGTATTTATACCGTAGAATCTTTAAGACTGCAAAGTTATTAAAAGTTGAGAGGTGTTGAGAAGCAGCGTAATAACATTCATACTTTAATCAGTGATGTGAAGCAAATAAATTCAAGATGTTGTGATCATTACAATGAACAACAGTTCCAAGTTGAGACAATGTTGGTTGAAAAGCAATTCAATCGACACTTAGATATTTTCTAATCAACTCTGAGGTATTTTGAAATATCTCTGTTGAAGGTGGGAATTGAACCCATGTCCCCTGGTCTACTAGTACAGACATTAACGGAGTCCTCCATAATATTCCCCTGCAGGAAGGGCAGGACTATAATCACATACTGACTGTGTTTATTCACAGGGGAAACTACTCAGATATTTATTGTTATATTTGGACTAGGATTGTATTAGACAGCTCCAGAGTGTAATGGACCGATAAAAAGAATTAGTAATGTCTAATAATGAAGGAACGAAGCAACAATGAACTTAAATAAACATAGATCTCATGATAATCAAGTAAGTCAATATGCTTGAAGCATTTACTCATCTGCACAATTAAAAATTAACACGCTTTGTAATGCACATGAAATGGAAATAAAACATTAGTCATTCAATGTGACTACTCAGCGAAAGACAACTTGCCTCATTTTCAAAAATTGTGATTGCTACGTATTCAAGATTTATTGTAAAAGCAGAGGACAAGCATTTGTTAATTCTGGTTTATTTACACAAGAAACTCATAAAATTTAAATAATGTTAAACATGAAAAATGCTTAGCTCTTATTGTAATAATCAGAAATATAGAAATGTTAGAATTGAAGTGAAATACAATCAATACAAGAATATAAAAAAAAACATTGGATGCTGGAAATCACAAACAAAATCAGTAATTGCTGGAAAATAATTTAGCAGTTCTGTCAGCATCTGTGGTGAGAAATCAGTATAAATACTTTTGGACCAGTGACCTTTCTTCAGACTGCATTTTTGCACAAAACCAATTCAATCCAGCTAAGTTGACACACTTAAAATTATTTGTGCTAAGATTAAGAGATTGTAGAGTGCAATATTGTTTGCGTCAGTTGATGTACTGAGCCATAGCTCCACATCGACAGCTGGAGCTGTTGGATTTCAACAATGATTACCGGTTAGATTTTGGTAATAATTAGTTTTCAACTGGATGATAACAAATTTAAGAATGATGAGAAAACTCTTATTGCAATGTAATTGTGCAATATGTTGGGGAAAAAATGAAATGTTTATGTGAAAAATAGTTAGCCATCTCTTAATTGATAAGACTGATTAATGATCCTTCCATTAATATGAGAATTCAAATGAAATAGAATGAGATAGTTAGAATGATTGTTGGATGAGAAAACTTTGGTTGATTGCAGGTGTGTTGACCTGAAAAGAATGTTAATATTTCATTATGATACTGGCACTAAGAAATAATGCATTCAACTAAAATGTGAATCTCATGATGGTGTGTGAATTGAAATAACAATTAAACAATAATTAATGTTAGAACTCAACACTTAAAATGATTCAATACTTTTAAAGTAGTTTGTACTGGATATTCATTATGATCAGTAAACTGAGAATTAAAACATTGGATTAATTTAAAAACAAAAATCACACCTTAGAAGA
>NW_025167061.1:0-1685 GCF_004010195.1 Chiloscyllium plagiosum
AACAATATTGCGTTCAGTTCTGGTCGCTGCATTGTAGTAATAAGTTGGGAACTTTAAAGATGGTGCAGAGGACTTTTGCTGGGAAGCTGTCCGGACTACAGTGCATGTCTTATGAAGAAACGTTCAGTGAGCTGGGTCTTTTTTCAGTAGAATGAAGGATGATGAGGGTTGGCCTGACAGAAGTGTGTAAGATGATGAGAATCATAGATAAATCTGAGAGTCAGAGTTTTTTTTTTTCTCCAGGCAGAAATGTCTATCACTGGGGGACATAAATTAAGGCGATTGCAGGGACGTTTACGGGAGATATCAGAGATAGGTTCTTTACACAGGGAGTGGTGGGTGCATTGAATCCACTGCTAATTGTATTGTTAGAGTCAGATACATTAGGGACATTTATCGACTCTTGGATTGGCACATGGAAGAAAGTACAACGAAGCGTATGTAAGTTAGTTTGATCTGCTCATCGGAGAAAAGGTAGTCATACCATCGATGACTGAAAGCCCTGTATTGTGCTGTACTGTTCTATGTTCTGTGTTCTATACTTCAAATTACATTGGGCACTGAGTAAGATGTCAAAAATTATGATAAAATATTGAGTTACTTTCCTGAGACAAATCGACCTGCCCTGCAAGAGTATATAGTGTCGCATCGGGAGATATCTTGAAATAAGCTGGGATGTGCTAACCTGATTATGCATGGTGTGAATGTAGGAGATACTGTTCTGATTCAGTGTAACCCACTAAATATGGTACAGTTTCAAAAGGAGATCGAACTCGTCCTGCAAGACGGAATAATCCAATTTAGTTGAAATGATTTGAACACATCCATACTAAGAGTGCCGAAATCAGATTGTATCTGACTGTAATGAGTGAATGATCGCAACGTCAATGCAGTTACGAAGACTGTTGGATGTCCGACTCTGTGTTTGGAAGACGGGGTTGAAAAGATTGGACAAACATATTTCTCAATTGGACTTGCTCAAAGGACATTGACAACTACTTTTGTCCAAACGACTGAATAGATTTCCAGCTTTTGTACTGTTGAATAGACTGGATCAATTCAAAGTCATGCTATTTGGTACCAAATAATGTGCCAGACGCATTTCAGCTACAAACCAATAAGATCGTTTCTGGATGATCAAATTGTGCTGGACATATAGATGATGTGGTAACTTATCGTCAGACATGGAACAATCATTTGTCACATTTATCAAAATTGGTCGATCAACTTCGGGAGGTAGGCTTGGTTTTCACCTTGGTAAAAATGAATTTTCCAAAGCCCAAAGCATCTTCTTAGCCATGTTATTGTTCATGGACAAATGGACCCACTGGATGAAATGTAAAGGTAAGTAGAGAGTTTTCCATCCATTCGACAAAACAGAGCAGTGCAACAGATTGGATTTCATTTAAAATTAATACCAAATTGTAGCAGTGAGGCTGCTCCACTCACTGAATTGCTAAAGAAAGGTAATGGGTTTCAGCGAAAAGCGGACTGTCAGAAGACATTTGACAGCCTAAAATGTGTGTGAACCTCTGCCCCAGTATGAGCCAGACAAATTAATGCAAGCTGTGCAAGGTAGCTATTGATGCGAGTGTTGTGGGTTTCAGTGCTATGTCCACGCCAGAAGGCAACGTGAAGAAAGAAAAGGCCTCTCAAGTATCTCTCAAAGAAGTTGAACATTCATC
>NW_025167062.1:0-1685 GCF_004010195.1 Chiloscyllium plagiosum
AATTCGCTGATTCAACAATACATGGAATTTTTCCGAGCCACTTCCTTTGATCTAATAAAATGTTAAGCTTTTATTGTTAACCATCTTTCCGTTGCCTTTCTCTTTTGCTATTTGCACCCTGAGGGGATGTACGCATACTTCATACTCTGGAGTGATTCTGCATGTAACAGTTATTGCCTGTCTTTTTGAAATCTATTTCATGTACATTTTCAGTTCATTTGAAGCCAACACCTTCTTCATTCTTTCCTGGCTTCCGTGACTTAGGCACTTCCAACTGAAAAATAAAACAATCAGTTTTGTGTTCAGACGTTGGGCCATTGAAGACAGAAACAGGGGAATATATTACGGGGAAGAAAGAAGAATTGAATTGGTACTTCAAAACTGTGTTCACTGGAGTACACACAAGCCATTTCCCTGAGGTAACAGTGGCTGATGGACCTGAAGTTAAGGGAATTTATATTTGCCAGGAATTGGTGTTGGAGAGACTGTTGGTCTGAAGGTTGATACGTCCTCGGGGCATGATGGTCTACATCCCAGGGTACTCAAGGAGGTGGCGCGAGAAATCGCGGATGCGTTGGTGATTATTTTTCAGAGTTCGATAGATTCGGGATCAGTACTTGCGGATTGGAGGGTGGCTAATGTCGTACCATTTTTTTGCGGATTGGAGGGTGGCTAATGTCGTACCATTTTTTCAGAAAGGCGGGAGAGAGTAAAAACGAAATTATAGACCAGTTAGTCTGACCTCTGTGTTGGGAAAGATGCTAGAGTCTATTATAAAGGATGAAATTACGACACAGCTGGATAGTAGCAGCGGGATAGGTCAGAATCAGCATGGATTTATGAAGGGGAAATCATGCTTGATTAATCTTCTGGAATTTTTTGAGGATGTAACTCTGAAGATGGTCGAGGGAGATCCAGAAGATGTAGTGTACCTGGACTTTCAAAAAGGGTTAGGTAAAATCCCACGTAGTAGGTTAGTGAGCAAACTTCGGGCGCATGGTATTAGGGGCAAATTACGAACTTGGATTGAAAGTTGGTTGGCTGACAGGAAACAAACAGTAGTGATAAACGGTTCCATTTCGGAATGGCAGCAGTGACCAGTGGGGTACCACAGGGATCAGTGCTGGGACCGCAGCTTTTTACAATATATATTAATGATATAGAAGATGGTATTAGTAATAACATTAGCAAATTTGCTGATGATACTAAGCTGGGTGGCAGGGTGAAATGTGAGGAGGATGTTAGGAGATTACAGGGTGACCTGGTCAGTTTAGGTGAGTATTCAGATGCAGTGTAGTGTGAATGGTTATCCACTTTGGTGGCAAGAACAGGAAGGCAGATTATTACAGCACAAAGAGATCTGGGTGTTCTTGTACACCAGTCAATGAAGGTGAGCATGCAGGTACAGCAGGTAATGAAGAAGGCGAATAGAATGCTGGCCTTTATAACAAGATGAATTGAATATAGAAGCAAAGAGGTGAGTCAGCAGCTGTATAGGCGCTGGTAACACCACACCTGGAGTATTGTGTGCGGTTCTGGTCTCCAAAATTAAGGAAAGACATTCTGGCTATTGAGGGAGTGCAGCCTAGGTTCACAAGGTCAATTCCTGGAATGGCGAGACTACCTTGCGCTGAAAGACTGGAGAGACTGGACTTGCATACCATTTAGTTGAGAAGACTGAGAGG
>NW_025167063.1:0-1685 GCF_004010195.1 Chiloscyllium plagiosum
ATAACTAGGATTTGAAGAGTCTCCTCAGTTTGGAACATTGACTCTGGGCTGGCTGGGAAAAAGCACATAACCAGGAGATTTAGAGTCTCCTCAGTGTAGGGCTCAGACAATGTGCTTGATGTTATATATGTGCAGGAGACATGGTGTCTCCTCAGTTTAGGGCACTGACTCTGTGCTGGCTGGTTAAATATAAAAAAACAGGAGATTTATAGTCTCCTCAGATAAGGCACTGACTCTGCTGGTTAGTTCAATAAATATATATTACCAGGAGGTTTAGAGTCGTCTCATTGTTAGGCATTGACTCTGTGCTGGCTAGTTAAATATATATAACCAGGAAAGTTAGAGTCTCCTCATTTTAGGGCACTGACTCTGTGCTGGCTAGTTAAATAAACATATATCCAGTGGATTTAAAATCTCCAGTTTTGGGCACTGACATTGCTTGCTCGTAAAATAAATAGATATAATCAGGAGATTTAGAGTCTTCGCATATTAGGGCACTGACTGTGCTGACTAGTTAAATAAACATATATATCCATGAGATTTAAAATCTCCACAGTTTTGGACACTGAGTCTGGTGACAAATTAAATAAACATATATATATATCCAGAAGGATTAAAATTTCCACAGTTTTGGGCACCGACATTGTGCTCGCTGGTTAAATAAATATACATAACCAGGAAATTTAGAGTCTCTTCAGCTTAGGGCACTGACTCTGTGCTGGCGGTTTAAATAAAAAGAACCAAGAGATTTAGTCTCCTCATTTTAGGGCACTGATTTTATGCTGGCTCATTAAATGAATGCATATGACCAGGAGATTTAGAGTCTGCTCGTTATAGGGCGCAGACTCTGTTCTGGCTGGTTAAATAAACATATATAACCAGGAGATTGAGAGTTTCCTCAGTGAAGAGCATTAACTCTGTGCCTGCTGTTTTAATATCTATAACCAGGAGATTTAGAGTCTCGTCAGTTTAGGGCATTGATTGTGGTCTGGTGGGAAAAAAATGTATATAACTGAGATTTTGAGTCTCCTCGGTTTGGGGCTCAGACTATGTGCTGGATGGATAAATACATGTATATAACCAGGAGGTTTAGAGTCTCCTTATTTTAGATCACTGATTCGATGCTGGCTGATATCTATATAACCAGGCGGTTTAGCGTCTGCTCATTATAGGGCACAGACTCTGTGCTGATTGGTTAATTATATATAAGCAGGAGATTTTGAATCTCCTCATTTTCAGGCACTGACTGTGTGGTGCGTGGTTAAACTGTTAATAACCAGAATATTTAGAGTCTTCTCAGTTGGAGCACTGACTCTGGGCTAGCTGGTTAAATAAATAGACTTACCGAGGAGATTTCCAGTCTCCTCATTTTCAGGCACTGACTGGTTTAACTTTTTAACCAGAATATTTAGAGTCTTCCCAGTTGGGGCCTGACTCAGGGCAGGCTGGTTAAATAAATAGACATACCGAGGAGATTTAGAGTCTCCTCAGTTAAGGGTAACTGATTTTGTGCTGTCTGTTTAAATACATATAACCAGGAGATGTGGAGTCTCCTGTGTTTAGGCACTGACTGTGGGCTTGTGGGTTAAATAAATATACATATCTAGGAGATTTAGAGACTCTGCAGTTTGGGGCATTGACTCTGGGCTGGTTGGATAAAAGCACATAACCAGGAAATGTAGAGT
>NW_025167064.1:0-1685 GCF_004010195.1 Chiloscyllium plagiosum
TTAGTTATGGGAGTCAGTTGCTGCAGTAAGAAGAGAAGCTTAAAGCAGGTACTAATTGAACAGGTCATTGGAGGCAACTACCATTGGAGGCAGTAGAAGCGCAAATATGAGGCGTGATAAAACATTAGCGGGTAGTATGAGCGGGTTGAGAGAGATAGGGAGTAGTATATGATTTGGGAGGGTCTTAGAGATATAGTGAGGGGTGTAGGGTTTGGAGTGGATTAGAGAGATAGGGAGGCGTGCAGGGTTTGAGAGAGTTATGGAGTAGTATAGGGTTTGGAGGAGGTTATAGAGATAGAGAAGGGTTACGGTTTGGAGGGGTTAGACGGATAGGGAAATGTGTAGGTTTGGAGGTGGTTAGAGAGATAGGGAGGCGTGCAGGGTTTGAGAGAGATACGGAGTAGCATAGGGTTTGGAGCAAGGTAGAGAGATAGGGAAGGGTGCAGGGATTGGAGGGGATTAGACAGATAGGGAACGTGTTTGGTCGGGTTGAGATAAGTAGGGAGAGGTACAGGGTTTGGAGGAGTCAGAAAGATAGGGAGGGGAGCAGGGTTTAGAATGGGTTAAGGAGATAGAGTGTGGTGCAGGGTCTAGAGTAGGTTGAAGAGATAGGGAAGGGAGCAGTGTTTGGATGAGTTTAGAGAGCTAGGGAAGGGTGCAGTATTTGGAGAGGGTTAAGGAGATAGGGAAGGGTGTCGGGTTTGGAGGAAGTTATAGAGATATAAAAGGGGTACAGTGCATTGAGGGTGTTATAGAGATAGCGAAGGCAGTAGGGGCTGTAGGACGTTACATAAATGGGATGGGTGGAAGGTTTGGAGGAGGGTAAAGAGATAGAGAGGAGTGTAGGGTTGGGGGAAGGAGAGAGAGATAGCGAAGGGGTAGTTTTGGAGGAGGTTTGAAGCTCATTGTGTCAGATCAAACACTGACACAGAAATCTCCAGCGGACTCCCCTCCCTCAGCCTCACGGTGTCAGATCAAACACTGACACGGAAATCTCCTGCTGACCCCCCTCCCTCAGCCTCACGGTGTCAGATCAAACACTGACACAGAAACATCCTGCTGACACCCCTCCCTCAGCCTCACGGGGTCAGATCAAACACTGACACGGAAACCTCCTGCTGACTCCCCTCCCTCAGCCTCACGGTGTCAGATCAAACACTGACAGGGAAACCTCCTGCTGACTCCCCTCCCTAAGCCTCACGGCGTCAGATCAAACACTGACACAGAAACGTCGTGCTGACTCCCCTCCCTCAGCCTCACGGTGTTAGATCAAACACTGACACGGGAACCTCCTGCTGACCCCCCTCCTCAGCTGATGGATCAGTGTCCGTCTACATTGAACAACTCTTGGAGGAAGCTCTGAGAGAGTGACAGAGCTGGAGAATGTATACTAGGTGGGCCATTTCAAAACCAACACCAAGAGGAGCTCAGCAGCAGCATTACTGATCGAGGTGGTCGGGTCCAAAAGGACATAACTTCTTCACTGCGTCTGCACCGGGTCGTGGGGAGCGACTGACAGATAGAAACATCCTTGACCTCATCCTCACCAACCTAGCGGCTGCAGACACATTGTTCGATGACCGTATTGGAAACAGAGAACTACCGCACACAGTATTTCTGGAGACAAAGTTCCTCTTTTACATCGTGAAGACCCCTGTGCATTTGTGATACCATCACTGTGCTAA
>NW_025167065.1:0-1685 GCF_004010195.1 Chiloscyllium plagiosum
TACCCAGTTGCCATTTAAATCTAAGTCCCCTTGGCCCAAAAGCCTTATTCCTGAAGAAGGGCATAATGCTGAATCGTGAATGTTCCTGCTCCTTGCATGCTGGCTGATCAGCTGTGCTCTTCCAGCATCACACTCTTTGACACAATAAGCAGGAAGATAAATTGAAGGTGAGGGATAGGTGGTTTAAATATGTGAGAAAAATATTCTTCAACTAGTGGATGTTGAGAATATTGATCTCACTGCACGTGAGGGTGGTGGAGACAGAAAGCCTTGTAACATTTATTTTGTAAATAGATGTGCGCTTGAAATGCCAACGTGCGCAAAACCATGCACGAAGACGTGGATAATGGCATGAAAATGGGTAAATGGTTACTGTTGACCAGAGTGGGCACAATGCGCTGAAATACCTTCGTCTGTGCTTTACACCTCTATGACACTGTGACTCAAACTACTCGTTGAAAATTGAATTCGCCTCCTATGGGCCTCCTCTACCCCCTGCTGGGACTGTTCCCCTTAACCGTCTCTGAGGGACCCTCCTTCCTCTTCTTCAAATTCCAAGCTATAATCTAAGTCCCAGCCTGTACCTTGCACGCGATTTCCATCTCTAGAGGCAGAGGCCACTCAGACCACCAGCGACAGAACGCTCCGCTTGAACTGTCCAGTTAAACATATGGATTTGAGCGTTTAAAACTGCCTATTGGCTAGACGTGTTTAATAGGCTGTTGCTTTGATGAACTGGAGTGCGATAACCCGCCCTTGGCATTGTGCGACCGCAGTCAAGGGAGATCAGATGACGAGCTGATGCAATGTGAGATGCACAGCCCGCGGGATACCACGAGAATCTGTAAAGATTTGGAGTTACCGGTGTTGGTCTGTGGTGGATAAAATTATAAATCACACCACACCAGGTTAAAGTCATAAGGTTTATTTGGAAACGCTAGCTTTCAACGCGCTGCTTCGTCTGTAAACATTGCATAAACAAACGGCACAGAACTAGATTTGGGTGCACGACATGGTACAGCAACTTACGAGCGAGCATGCACAGTGACCAGAGATGAAGCCATACTATGTTGAGAGTCCAAATCGATTGTTCATTGCGGATGGAGCAAAGCTTACTTAATTTTCACAATCACAGTGTCAATATATAGGGTTCATTAGGATGTGTTAATTTGCCATAATACATGCATGCATTGCTAAGGGAGGTGTGAGTGCGAGTTTGGAGACAAAGTAATAGTTCCTGACATCAGTGGAAACGGGGAAGCGACACTACTCCTCTGGATGATCCTATGTGCTTCGGAGAGGATGGAGATCGGAATGTGATCAGACAGTGTGTGAGCCGGGGGGAATGGAGATTCCAGTGAGATAACACATTGTGTCACCCGAAGAGAGACGGACATCCTGGTGAGATCAGACAATACGACCCGGGGAGATGGAGATCCAAGTGAGATCAGGCAGTGCGTTACTCGAGGAGGATGGAGATCCAAATGAGTTCACAATATGCGTGACCAGGGAGAGAGGGCGAATGGACACCCCGGTGAAATCAGTGTGTGACCCGAGTGGAACGGAGATCCCAGTGAGATCAGTCAGTGTGTGACTGGAGGAAGATGGAGATCCTAATGAAATCAGAACGTGTCTGACCCGGGAAGGATGTTATCCCGATGAGACCAGGGAATATCTGACTCAGG
>NW_025167066.1:0-1685 GCF_004010195.1 Chiloscyllium plagiosum
TTTGTTGCATTACATCAATTTATTACGGTTGATTTACTGAATGAATAAAAACAGTTTGTTTGGTGGAATGAATGCGTTAAGCTCGAGACATTGAATGAATGAGAGAAGCTCTAATCATTGAATCATCTGGTGCAGTTTGTTTCATTGAATCAATAAATAACGTCTGATACATTGAATGAATAAATGAAGTTTCTTTCAGGGAATGAACGAATACAGTTTGTTTCTTTCAATGAATGACTTAAGCTTGAGGCATTGAATGAATGAGAGGAGCGCAAATCATTGAAACAATGAATATCGTTTGTTTAATTGAATGAATGCGTTAAGCACGAGACATTGAATGAATGAGGAAAGCTCTAATGCACTTGCAGTTTGTTTCATTACATCAATTTATAACGGTTGGTTTACTGAATGTATAAAAACAGTTTGTTTGGTTGAATGAATGCGTTAAGCTCGATACATTGAATGAATAAGAGAAGCTCTAATCATTGAATCATCTGGTGCATTTGTTTCATTGAATCAGTGAATAACGACTGTTACATTGAATGAATGATTGAAGTTTCTTTCAGCGAATGAACGAATACAGTTTGTTTCTTTCAATGAATGAGTTAAGCTTGAGGCATTGAATGAATGAATAGTTTGTTCGGGTGAAGGAATGTATTAAGCTTGAGACATTAAATGAATGGGAGAAGCTCTACTGCACTTGCAGTTTGTTGCATTGCATCAATTTATAACGTTTGATTTTTTGAATGAATGAAAACAGTTTGTTTAATTGAATGAATGCGTTAAGCACGAGACATCGAATGAATGAGAAAAGCTCTAATGCACTTGCAGTTTGTTTCATTACATCAATTTATAACGGTTGATTCACTGAATGAAGAAAAACAGAATGTTTGGTTGAATGAATGCGTTAAGCTCGAGACATTGATTGAATGAGAGAAGCTCTAATCATTGAATCATATGGTGCAGTTTGTTTCATTGAATCAATAAATAACGTCTGATACATTGAATGTATGATTGAAGTTTCTTTCTGGGAATGAAGGAATACAGTTTGTTTCTTTCAATGAATGAGTTAAGCTTGAGGCATTGAATGAAGAGTGAAGCTCTGCTCATTGAATTAACACTAACAGCTTGTTTCCTTGGATCAATGAATAAAGGTTGGTTCATTTAATGAATGATTGAATTTAGAATCAACAAACGAATGAATGCATTTACTTTCTTTCAACGAATGAGTAAAGGTTGAGGTATTGAATAAATGAGAAACTGTGCTGTAATTGAATTAATTCGTGCAGTTTATTTAATTGAATCAATGTATAACGTTTGTTTCATTGAATGAATGAATACAGTTTGTTCTGTTGAAGGAATGTATTAAGCTTGAGACATTAAATGAATGGGAGAAGCTATACTGCACTTGCAGTTTGTTGCATTGCTTCAATTTATAACGTTTGATTTTTTGAATGAATGAAAACAGTTTGTTGAATTGAATGAATGCGTTAAGCACGAGACATTGAATGAATGAGAAAAGCTCTAATGCACTTGCAGTTTGTTTCATTACTTCAATTTATAACGGTTGATTTACTGAATGAATAAAAACAGTTTGTTTGGTTGAATGAATGCATTAAGCTCGAGACATTGAATGAATGAGAGAAGCTCTTATCATTGAATCGTCTGGTGCAGTTTGTTTCATT
>NW_025167067.1:0-1685 GCF_004010195.1 Chiloscyllium plagiosum
CATCACAATTTCCTGTGAACAGTTCTACATTAGCTTTGCTGAATGAACCCCAAATTTCTTGAAGTGGCTCCTTATTTTCGGCCCTGATGATTAATCTCTCGACGCATGGGAATGGATCCTTCCCACCCGCTCTATCCCTCATCAATGTGTGTAGTTCAGTTCGATCTCCCATCAGCCTCCTCTGTCCTGATCAAATCCAGGGGAACAGGATACGTTGGGGCTATGGCGCTGACAGGACAAGCCCAGTACTCACCTTTCCTGTTAGAACCATTCCATGCGAAATTTTAGACTACAACTTTGGGCGTGTAGTTGTGGCCGAACACTTAAGGTGTTGGCGTAGAGATCCTTTGGGGCTCCCCCACTCAAGGTGGTAACCTGCTGACTATGCTTTCACTAATTCACTAATAGCCTCCCCTAAGCGATGGCGCAGCCCATGTCCTCGCCTGTCTCTGTGGCGCAATTGGTAAGCGGGTTCGGTTGTTAACCAAAAGCTTGCTGGTTCGGGCCCACCCAGAGACGATGAGCTTGTGGTTGCCTGTCTCTTCAACACGCCACCCTGTCCCCTGGCCAACATCTCTGTCTCTGGCATGCAGTAGTATTCCAGCATAGCTCGGCTCCAGATGGAAGACCAACGCCTCATTTTCCATTTGGAATCCTACAGCCCTCTAGTCTTCAATATGGAGTTCAATATTATTTGGACCCGAACACCCCCATGCCCTTGACCCCTACCACACCCACACGAGACCTTGTTATCACGTCGTCTGCTGTTACACACGACTTATTGTTAGCCAGGAATAGTCTCCATGAACAGTTCGTCACCTTCCGACACAGATCGTTATTCACTCCTTTGTCCCTCCAATGTTCTCCCTATGAACTGGTGGCAAAAAGAGCAATGTGGACTGATATCCCTGAGCCAGCTCTTTGTCCCATCTCCAGGAACAGTGTTCTCTCCACTGGCGGATAATTAAACCATTTTGTTGTTGCGTTGACGTGAGGAGATTGTGTAAATATAAACTTTTTCTAAATTCCCACCTTTCGTTGATTGAACTGTGAGTTCACTCTGAATCACAACACGTGTCACAGCGCATTTGGAGGCCCACCTCAGGTCTGCTGGTTCTACACAGCAAGTAACTGAGAGTTTCTATTCGTATCATTCTTTTGCCTTCTCGCTGTAAATCTCCGCATTGTTACTTTGGACATGACCACCGAATTCCGTTTTGTGTTCTTGAATCTGCCTCCTTGTCACGGTCAGACAGGGACAAGAAAGTGTTCTTCCTAATGTCACGTTTACTTTTTTTTCCAAATGCCTTGAAATCTCTGCCAATTTTTTGGGAAATTGAAAGGATTCTCATTCCTGCACATGAGGCTGCATTGATTTAATTTCTAACGTAAAGGACTGCGGATGCTGAGAATCCGAGACTCAAAGAGGAGCTGCTGGAGAAACTCAGCAGGTTTGGCAGTACCTGTGGGAGAAAACAGAGTTCTGAAGTATTGTCTCTGATTCTCTTTTCACCGATGCAGAGTTGCTACTGGAATTTCTGTTTTTGCTTTTAAATGAAAATTTATTTCATCATTCATGATGAAATAACCAGACTCGCCATGTGCAGATATGTTCCTCTTTCGAAACCTGTGAAGTGATGGTATTCAAACACACCCAGCAATAACTCACTCTTTCTCAGCTCCAC
>NW_025167068.1:0-1685 GCF_004010195.1 Chiloscyllium plagiosum
GGCAGTCCCTCTGTGTATTATAGAGAACAGCAGCCCCTGTGTGTATTCTCGGGAACAGCAGTCCCTATGCGTATTATAGTGAACAGCAGTCCCTGTGTGTATTATAGTGAACAGCAGTCCCTGTGTGTATTATAGTGAACATTAGTCCCTGTGTATATTATAGTGAACAGCAGTCCCTGTGTGTATTATAGTGAACAGCAGTCCCTGCGTGTATTAAAGAGAACAGCAGTCCCTGTGTGTATTGTAGAGAATGGCAGTCCCTGTGTGTATTGTTGTGAACAGCAGTCCCTGTGTGTATTATAGTGAACAGCAGACCCTGTGTGTATTTTTGTGAACAGCAGTCCCTGTGTATATTATAGTGAACAGCACTCCCTGTGTGTATTATAGTGAACAGCACTCCCTGTGTGTATTATAGTGAACAGCAATCCCTGTGTGTATTATAGTGAACAGCACTCCCTGTGTGGATTATAGTGAACAGAAATCCCTGTGTGTATAACAGTGAACAGCAGGCCCTGTGTATATTATAGTGAACAGAAGTCCCTGTGTGTATTATAGAGAACAGCAGTCCCTGTGTGTATTATAGAGAACAGCAGTCCCTGTGTATATTATAGTGAACAGCAGTCTCTGTCTGTATTATAGTGAACAGCAGTCCCTGTGTATATTATAATGAACAGCAGTCCCTGTGTGTATTAAAGAGAACAGCAGTCCCTGTGTATATTATAGAGAACAGCAGTCCCTGTGTGTCTTAAAGAGGACAGCAGTCCCTGTGTGTATTATAGAGAATGGCAGTCCCTGTGTGTATTGTAGTGAACAGCAGTCCCTCTGTGTTTTATAGTGAACAGCAGACCCTGTGTGTATTATAGTGAACAGCAGTCACTGTGTGTATTATAGTGAGCAGCAGCCCCTGTGTGTATTATAGTGAACAGCAGTCCCTGTGTGTATTATAGTGAACAGCAGTCCCTGTGTGTATTATAGAGAAAAGCAGCCCCTGTGTGTAATATAGCGAACAGCAGTCCCTGCGTATATTATAGTGAACAGCAGTCCGTGTGTGTATTATAGAGAATGGCAGTCCCTGTGTGTATTGTAGTGAACAGCAGTCCCTGTGTGTATTATAGTGAACAGCAGACCCTGTGTGTATTATTGTGAACAGCAGTCCCTGTGTGTATTATAGTGAACAGCAGTCCCTGTGTTTATTATAGTGAACAGCAGTCCCTGCGTATATTATAGTGAAGAGCAGTCCCTGTGTGTATTATATTGAACAGCAGTCCCTGTGTTTTTTATAGTGAACAGCAGTCCCTGAGTGTATTATAGAGAACAGCAGTCCCTGTACTTATTATAATGGACAGCAGTCCCTGTGTATATTATAGTGAACAGCAGTCCCTGTGTATATTATAGAGAACAGCAGTCCCTGTGTGTATTATAGTGAACAGCAGTCCCTGTGTGTATTATAGTGAACGGCAGTCCCTCTGTGTATTATAGAGAACAGCAGTCCCTGTGTGTATTATAGTGAACAGCAATCCTGTGTATATTACAGTGAACAGCAGTCCCTGTGTGTATTATAGGGAACAGCAGTCCCTGTGCGTATTATAGTGAACAGCAGTCCCTGTGTGTATTATAGTGAACAGCAGTCCCTGTGTGTATGAAAGAGAACTGCAGTCCCTGTGTGTATTATAGGGAACAGCAGT
>NW_025167069.1:0-1685 GCF_004010195.1 Chiloscyllium plagiosum
TGTGACAGTACTCCCTGACTAACTGTGACAGTGGGGTAAAAACAATGACTGCAGATGCTGGAAACCAGATTCTGGATCAGTGGTGCTGGAAGAGCACAGCAATTCAGGCAGCATCCGAGGACAGGCAAAATCGACGTTTCGGGCAAAAGCCCTTCATCAGGAATAAAGCTTTATTCCTGATGAAGGGCTTTTGCCCGAAACGTCGATTTTGCCTGTCCTCGGATGCTGCCTGAATTGCTGTGCTCTTCCAGCACCACTGATCCAGTAACTGTGACAGTGCCTCCCTAACTAACTGTGACAGTATCCCTCTGACTGTGACTGTACCCCCTGACTAACTGTGACTGTACCCCCTGACTAACTGTGACAGTACCCCCTGACTAACTGTTAGTCAGCGGGATACTGTCACAGTTAGTCAGGGAGCACTGTCACAGTTAGTCAGGGGGTACTATCACAGTTAGTCAGGGAGTACTGTCACAGTTAGACAGAGGGGTACTGTCACAGTTAGTCAGTTGGTACTGTCACATTTAGTCAGAGGAGTACTGTCAGAGTTGTACTGTCACAGTTAGTCAGAGAGCACTCCCTGACTAACTGTGACAGTGTCCCCTGACTAACTGTGACAGTACCCCTCTGACTATCTGTGACAGTACCCCCTGAATAACTGTGACAGTACCCCTCTGACTATCTGTGACAGTACCCCCTGACTAACTGTGATAGTACCCCTCTGACTAACTGTGACAGTACCCCCTGACTAACTGTGACAGTACCCCTCTGACTAACTGTGACAGTGCTCCCTGACTAACTGTGACAGTACCCCTCTGACTAACTGTGACTGTACCCCCTGACTAACTGTGACAGTACACCCTGACTAACTGTGACAGTGCCCCCTTGACTAACCTGACTAACGTTTACAGTGCCCACTGACTAACTGTGACAGTACTCCTCTGACTAACTGTGACAGTACCCCCTGACTAACTGTGACAGTATCCCTCTGACTAACTGTAACTGTACCCCCTGACTAACTGTGACAGTACACCCTGACTAACTGTGACAGTACCCCCTGACTAACTGCGACAGTGGTCCCCCTGACTAACTGTGACAGTGCTTCCTGACTAACTGTGACAGTATCCCCTGACTAACTGTGACAGTGCCCCCTGACTAACTGTGAAAGTGCCCCCTGACTGACTATGACAGTACTCCTCTGACTAACTGTGACAGTGCCCCCTGAGTGTGACAGTACCCCATGACTAACTGTGACAGTACCCCATGACTAACTGTGACAGTACCCCTCTGTCTAACTGTGACAGTACCATCTGACTAACTGTGACAGTACCCCTCTGACTAACTGTGACAGTACCCCCTCACTAACTGTGATAGTATCCCCTGATTAACTGTGACCGAGTCCCCATGACTCACTGTGACAGTGCTTCCTGACTATCTGTGACAGTACCCACTGACTACCTGTGACAGTACTCCTCTGACTAACTGTGACAGTATCCCTCTGACTAACTGTGACTGTACCCCCTGATTAACTGTGAAAGAGCCCCCTGACTAACTGTGACAGTACCCCCCTGATTAACTGTGACAGTACCCCTCTGACTAACTGGGACAGTACCCTTCTGACTAAATGTGACATTGCCCCCTGATTAACTGTGAAAGTGCCCCCTGACTAACTGGGATAGTACCCC
>NW_025167070.1:0-1685 GCF_004010195.1 Chiloscyllium plagiosum
AGTCTCTCCTCCCAATGGAAACATCTTCCCAACTTCCACTCTGTCCAGGCTGTTCAGCATTCTGTTCGTTTCTATTGGATCCTTCCTCATGCTTCTAAACACCATCGAATATAGACCCAGGATCCTCAAACCTCCCTCCAATGTTCAACTTTTCATTCCTGGGGCCATTCACGTGTCCCTCCTCTGAACACGTTCCAGGGTCAGTCCATCCTTCCTGAGATATGGGGCCCAAAACTGTGCACAATACTCCAAATGTGGTCTGACCAGAGCCTTAGAGAGCCTCAGACATACATCCCAGCTTTTATATTCAAGTCCTCTCAAAATAACTGACCCCACCTGCAAGTTTACCTTGAGACAATCCTGGGCTGGAACTCCCAAGTCTCAGATGTCTGAATTTTCTCCCCGCTTTGAAAATGAGCCTCTATTCTTCCCACCAAACTGCGTGATCTCCGACTTTGCCAGGTTGTATTCCATCTGCCAATTCTTCGTCCACTCTCCTAGCCTGTCCTCCCTACCTCCTCAATCCTACCTGTCCCTCTATCTATCTTTTCCCCAGGGTGAGGGATTCAATAACCAGAGATCACGCTTTCACGGTGAGAGGCGGGACGTTTAAGGGGGATAGGGTGGTGGGCGTCTGGAACGCGTTGCCAGCAGAGGTGGGAGAGGCGGGCACGGGTAGATTCATTTAAGATGCGTCTGGACAGATGCAGGAGTAGGTGGGGGGTGCTTAGGAATTGGGCGACAGGTTTAGAGAGTGGATTTGGCTCGGCTCAGGCTTGGAGGGCCGAAGGGCCTGTTCCTGGCCTGTACATTCTCCTTGTTCTTTTGTATCGTCTGCCACACTTAGGCAGAATCCTCTCAGTTCCTTCATCTCGGAGCGTTAATGGATAAAGCGAAGAGTTGTGGCCCCAACACTGGGGGCCTTGCGGAACGCCACTTGTCAGCAGCTGCCATTCTGAGAAGGGGCCTTTTATTCCCGATCTCTGCTTCCTTCCAGACAGCCCAATCTTCTCCCCACCTGGACAGGGTGGACGTTGGGAAGTAGGAGGGACTAGGAGACGAGGGCACAGCCTTAGAGTAAAGAGAAGGCCCTTTAGGACAGAGATAAGGAGAAACATCTTCAGCACCTTGCCTCTGACACCATGGGCCCTTATCGTACCCACCAGCCTCTTGTCAGAGCACCTTGTCAAAGGCCTTCATGAAGTCCAGGTAGCTAACATCCACTGGGTCTCCTTGGTCTACCCTGCTCGTTACTTCCTCAAAGAATCCTAGCAGATTTGCCAGGCGCCACCTCCCCTGGGTAAAGCCGTGCTGACGTTCCCCTGTTTTAGCACACACCTCCAAGTACTCAGGAATGTCATCCCTCACAATGAATTCCAGGTTCGTACCCACCCCCGAGGTGAGGCTAATCGATCTATAATTAGATTAGGTTAGATTTTTAGATTACACTACAGTGTGGAAACAGGCCCTTCGGCCCAACAAGTCCACACCGACCCGCCGAAGCGTAACCCACCCAGACCCCGACATTTACCCCCCTACCTAACACTACGGGCAATTTAGCATGGCCAATTCACCTAACCTAATCTTCCATCTTTTGCCTGACGCCCTTTTTAAAAAGCGATGTCATGTTAGTGAGAGACAGAGAGAGAGAGACAGAGACAGAGACAGAGACAGAGAGAGACAGA
>NW_025167071.1:0-1685 GCF_004010195.1 Chiloscyllium plagiosum
TTCAGCAGTGACTTTCAAATTAAATTTACGGTTTTGTGCCTGTGAACAACTCATCATCGAAGAATTGCCCAACGGCTTGGCAATCCATTTTTGGGAATTGATTGCTTCAATTGATAATTTTAAAAATTCTCTTCCTTAATTTACCCCTTAATTTTGTGTCTATGGGATGGTGGAGGACTTGATCATAAGGCTTAAATCATCGCTATTAACTGGATTATCTTGTTTAACTTTGCCCTAGTAAATTTGCGGTATTCATAATTGTTTGTTCTTGTTTAAATTATAATTCTGGTGTGCAAGATCTGTTCATCAAGTGTGGCCCTCTTGATGAAACTGCTGTGGGTCACTCCCAGGACTGAGCCCCTGTGCATTCTGACAGTGTGTTTGTGCAGTGGAGAGTCAGTGGGCTTTTTTGTTTTATGCCCTTGCCCCACCCTGTCCCGCCGCCAACTTTGCCTCCATTGGGCGTTGCTGCTTGTTGAGCCCAGGAGCTGTTCTCTCGAGATTATACTGTCCAGTTAAAGAATTGTTGGCTCTTTCTGGGAATGAGTCCCAGCCTGTAAGAAATGACTGAATACTTTGGGGTGTCTCGTCACATTCAGCAGTGACTTTTAAATTGGATTTACAGTTACGTGTCTGTGAAAAACTCATAGTCCAAGTATTGCACAAAGGCTTGGCAATAGATTGTTGGAAACTGTTTGTTTGAATTGGTAAGTTTTTTTAAAAAATTCTTTCTGAATTTGCCGCTGAAATTTCTATTTCTGAGATGATGGGGGACTTGATCAAAGGGTTTAATTCATTGCTATTAATTAGATTATCTACTTAACTTTGGCCTAGAAAAGTTGCCGTATTTATAATTGTTGGTTTTTGTTTAAATTATAATGTTGATGTGCAAGATCTGTTCTTCATCAAGTCTGGTTAGGAACAGTTTAGAAATTGAGGGACATTGCATGTTTTAATTTCACTGTGTTGTGAATCTGGTGAGAGTGACATTCATCTGTATTTGGTTGCGTACCCTTAGTTGTAATGTCTTTCACCCCAACTATTCACTATGGGAGTGAGTTCCACAGGCTCACCACACTCTGAGGTTTTTCATGAAATCTTTAGTACAGAATTGGAAGGGAAAGTGTTGACGAGGGCAGAATATAGGGTCTTAAATGCAAAAGCCAGGAAGTCATTCAACAAAGTAAAACCATGACAATGAAGGGACAAATAAGGAACTTTGCCAGCAATGAAGAGGTCACACGTCAGATTTCAAGATAATGGTCGTGACAAAAAGAAAAAGTACTCTGCTGATATTGGATATTGTAATTAAGCAAGTTTCGAGATGCTGCAGTTGGTTGAATATGATGACGTAGAGATGAAATAACCAAAACCACGAATGTAATTTGATGCCGGTACCCATAAAGCAAGAGTATACTGTTGCTTGATATAGGTCAATTGCGTGCAAGTAGGCCATTCAGCCCATCGAGTCAACATTGACTGACCGTCCAACCCAAAACCAGTTCGTTACTCTATCTCTGTAACACTGCATCTCCCATGGTCAATCTACAGTCACCTGCACATCCTTTGGACTGTGGTAGGAGGCCAGAGCACCAGAGGAAACCAACGTAGACACAAGGGGAGAATGTGCAAACTCCTCACAAAGAGTCGGGCCGAGGGTGGGTTCAAACTCAGATCACTGATGC
>NW_025167072.1:0-1685 GCF_004010195.1 Chiloscyllium plagiosum
AGTTTGGGGAATGGGTCGAGGTGAGTCTCTCTTCGGAGGGTCGTTGTGGACTTGTTGGGCCAAATGGCCTGTTTCTACACTGTTGGGATTCTGTGACAGTCCATTCCAGATTCCCACCACCCGCTGAATGAAAACATTATTTCCCACATCTCATTTGTGATGTTTGTAGTGAAATCCTCCAAACCATTCATTTTGTCTGGTGTTGTTTACCTCTTGAGCTGCTTGATCAATAAATGTTTTATTTCTTTTGATAAAATATGAATTCCCGGACAGGGGCTGTTAACCTTGTCCAATCAGGGAGCCCTGGCTGACAGATTAAAAAGGGGAGTGTCAGAAGTACTGATACTCTGGTACCTGACTCTGAATAACAACCTGCCAACCAACCCCCTCCTTCTGTCACCCTCAATCTCCCCATGCTTACTCTTGATGCCCCTTCAATCCAGCTTGTGCTGCCTTTGGGAGAGGTTGGCCTTTCGTCCATCACCCAGGAACGTGGTCATCATCCCAGAGAACCATAGTCTCACTCATTACAGAGAGAGATGACTGATGGTGTGATTAACCTGAGGGTCACTACAGCTGAGGCAAGGGGAGAGAAGGTGGCACCTTCATGGTGGTAGCACCCTTCATTAATCCACTGCATCCCTCTTGGAATTCAAGAATTCAACCTCTCTTGTTCAGACAACTCCCCTCCCTGTAACGTAATATTGCTGCATCTAGTTTAGGGCTAATTGACCATTGAAATACGACTATGGCTAGTCAGCATTGGCTGGGCAGGCAGCCACTATTGCAATGACCCCAGCTCCAGAATATCCCCTTGTAATTGGGCAACACATTAGGGAACACAGTGTGCACTGCCTCTGAAATCCCTCCCTTATTGAGAATACACTCTCAGCATTCACCTTTCTCAGCTACCATCTCAATTTACTATAAATTCTGTGTCCAACGATCCAGCCCCACTAGCTACCTGATGAAGGAGCAGCGCTCCGAAAGCTTGTACTTCCAAAGAAGCCTGTTTGACTCTAACCTGGTGTTGTGTGAAGTTTAATAAAGACTGAATTGTTTTTCATCCGAGATTTCGGAAGATTAAAGCCTCATCTTCAATCCCCATCACAAAGCCCATTCTCTGTCCATCACTCAGAGACAAATGCCTTAGCAACACCTAC
This sequence comes from Chiloscyllium plagiosum, assembly GCF_004010195.1. Taxonomy (NCBI): domain Eukaryota; kingdom Metazoa; phylum Chordata; class Chondrichthyes; order Orectolobiformes; family Hemiscylliidae; genus Chiloscyllium; species Chiloscyllium plagiosum. The sequence continues at coordinate 1,164 of NW_025167072.1, forward strand.
AGGCAGCACAGAGTGACACACTCACACTCAGTGCGATACCAACAGGCAGTACAGAATAGCACGCACACACTCAGAACCACTTACATGCAACACTGACTAACATACACACTCAGAGAGACCGGCAGCACTGAGTAACATGCTCACACTCCATGCTGCCTGTAGGTGTCTCTCTGAATAACACACCCACACTCAGAGTGACATCTACAGGCAGCATTATGTAGTACACTCACACTCAGAGAGACACAGCCTGCAGTATCAGCGATTGGCCTAAGATCATTTCAGGTACTATCCAGCATGCAGCAGAGAGTGCACAGTGCAATCCCAGCAACTGGGCCTGGACCAACAGAGTGAAGGGGAATGCCTTAGATTGTAATCATTGAGTCCCAACAGATTTCAGTTTCTGTTCTGTTTGGAATCCTGTAACCTCCACAGATTCCAGATCGAAGAGATCATTTGAAAATGATTGATGATTAGCTGTCAGTCTACACAACAACAGATGTCTTATTGATTGACAGGCCAAGC
>NW_025167073.1:0-1685 GCF_004010195.1 Chiloscyllium plagiosum
TGAGCTCCACACCGATATACTGAGCTCCACACTAATATAGTGAAATCCACACTGATATAGTGAGCTCCACACTGGTATAGTGAGCTCCACACCGATACAATGAACTCCACACCGATATCGTGAGCACCACACTGATATAGTGAGCTCCACACTGATATAGTCTGCTCCACACCGATATAGTGAGCCCCACACTGAGAAAGTGAGCTCCACACCGATACAATGAACTCCACACCGATATAGTGAGCAACAAACTGACATAGTGAGCTCCACACTGTTTTAGTGAGCTCCACACTGATATAGTGAGCTCCACACCAATATGTTGCACGCCAAACCGATATAGTGAACTCCACATCGATATAGTGAGCTCCACACCGATACAATGAAATCTACACCGATATAGTGAGCTCCACACCTATATAGTGAGCTCCACAGTGACATAGTGTGCTCCGCATCAATATAGTGAGTTCCACTCTGATGTGGAGAGCTGCACACAGATACAGTGAACTCCACACTGATATAGTGAGCTCCACACTGAAATAGCAACCTCCACACCGATATAGTGAGTTCCATACTGATGTAGTGAACACCACACGGATATAGTGATCCCCACATTGATACAGTGAACTCCACACGGATATAGTGAGCCCAACCCTGATATAGAGAGCCCCATACTGATATAGTGAGCTCCACACTGGTATAGTGAGCTCCACACTGGTATAGTGAGCTCCACACTTATATAGTGAGCGCCACACTGATATAGTGAGTTCCACACTGATACAATGAACTCCACACCGATATAGTGAGCTTCACACTGACAGTGTGAGCTCTACACTGACATGGTGAGCTCCACACTGATATAGTGAGCACCATACTGATACAGTGCGCTCCATACTGATATAGTGAAATCCAATCAGATATATTGAGTTCCACTCTGATGTAGTGAGCTCCACACAGATACAGGGAACTCCACACCGATATTGTGAACTCCACACTGATATAGTGAGCTCCACACCGAAATAGTGAGCTCCACACCGATATAGTGAGCTCCACACTGATATAGTGAGCTCCACACTGATACAGTGAGCACCACGCTGATACAGTGAGCTCCACACCGATATAATGACCTTCACACTGATATAGTGAGCTCGACACTGACACAGTGAGCTCCACACCGATATATTGAACGCCAAACCGATATAGTAAGCTCCACACAGACATAATGAGCTCCACACTTATATAGTGAGCTCCAAACTGATATCGTGAGCTCCACACTGATATATTGAGCTCCACACCGATATAGTGAACTTCACAGTGACATAGTGTGCTCCAAACCGATATAGTGAGTTCCACTCTGATGTGGTGAGATGCAAACAGATACGGTGAAGTCCACACCGATATAGTGAGCTCCACACTGAGAAAGTGAGTTCCACACTGATATACTGAGCTCCACACCGATATAGTGAGCTTCACACTGATATAGTGAGCTCGATACTGACACAGTGAGCTCCACACCGATATATTGAACGCCAAACCGATATAGTGAGCTCCACACAGACATAGTGAGCTCCACACGTATATAGTGAGCTCCACATTGACATTGTGAGCTCCACACTGATATAGTGTGGTCCACACTGATACAATGAACTCTACACCGATACTGTGAGCTCCACAGTGACATAGTGTGC
>NW_025167074.1:0-1685 GCF_004010195.1 Chiloscyllium plagiosum
CAATTGAACTCCAGAATTAAAAAGAAATGGAACGGGGGCGAGAAAATAGACTGCCGTACTCACAGATCTTAGACAGAGGAAGGAATTTGCAGTCTGGGTGAAGCACAATCTTCATTCAGAGAGAGAGGGGCAGCAGCTTCAGAAGCTCATGCTGAAACCTCCGCATTCAGACAATGGGGTGGCTCTGATTGGCAGGAGGGCCAATCTCCTTCCGGTCCTCTAGGTGGTTCGTCTATTGGTTCGTCAAAAGAAGGTCTCGCGCCTTTTTTGCGGACAGCGATGAGCATGCCCAGTGTTTTGCTGACATGCGCACTGCGTTGCTGACACCGGCAAACATACATAGAATGCTCAATGGGGATGCTCGTGTTCCTTGACAGATTTTGAGTGTCCAAATGCCAATAGGAGAAAAAAAGGTTGGAGCCACAAGTTTTTTTTCCTTGTGGCTCGACATTTTATTGCTTTTGCATGTCTTTTCCCCTTAGGGCAAAATGCAAAACATCACATTTCTCTGAATTAAAGTCCCTCTGCTACTCCTTAGCCTATTGGCCCATCCGATCAATTCTAATTCGTAGCGAACTCTCTTTCCTCTTTTATTCCCAAGTAACTGAAAATCTCCATCCCACACACTCTCCCTCCACTCTCACTTTGCCTATCCTATTATAGGGAGAAAGCGGGAGAATAGGGTTGAGAAACTTATCAGCCATGTTTGAATGATTGAGCAGACCAGATGGGCTGAATGGCCTAATTTCAACTCCCATGTCTTATGGTCTCTTGCTGTCCTGGACACAGTGCGAGAAAATTGGGAGCAGGAGTAAGCCATTCGGTCTTACAAGCTTGCACCAGCATTCAACAAATCATAACTGGATATGGATCCACCAACATCTAAGTGAATAGGCTGGGACATTTTCCGCTGGAGCACAGTCGGTTGAAAGTTAACCTTATAGAGGTTTATAAAATCATAAGGGGGAGTATATGAGGTGAACGGCAGGTGTCCTTTCTGTTGGGTGGGGGTTTTCAAGATTCACGAGCAAATAATGAAGGTGAGAGGAGAAACATTTTAAAAAGACATGTGGGGCACCTTTTCTTTCCCCACAGAGAGTGATTTGTATGTGGAATGAACGTCCAGATGAAGTGGTGGATGCAGGTACTGTAACAATGTTTAAAAGACATTTGGATAAGTACATGAATACGAAAAGTTGGAGGGATTTGGGCGAAACACAGGCAGGTGTGACTAGTTTAGTTTGTGAATATAATTAGTATGAACAAGTTGAACTGAATGGTCTGTTTCTAAGCTGTATGACTAACTGTTCTGTACTGGTCTTTAAACCATTTTCTTGCCTTTCCCCATAAACATATACTTCTTTGCTGTTCAAAAATCATTGAACTCAGCCTTGAATATATTCAATGACCCCCTAACTGCAGGAAAACATTCGGATTTCTGAACTCAATTTCTCTTGCTAACATACCACTTGCCTTGCTGATTGCTTGCTGCACCTGTCTGACAACTGGCATTGACTGGTGTAGAAGCATGCTGTGGTCCCTTTGTACATCCACACATCATTCTGATGAAGGGTTCATGCCAAAAACGTCAGCTGTCCTGCTCCTCGGATACTGCTTGACTTGCTGTGCTTTTCCAGCCCACACTTTTCAAGTCTGATCTCCAGCATCTGCAGTTCTCACTTTCT
>NW_025167075.1:0-1685 GCF_004010195.1 Chiloscyllium plagiosum
AGCCAAAGGTCTGCGGGTCGAATGTCCTGGACCACTGAAGTGTTCTCCGACTGGGAGGGAACCCTCCTGTCTGTTGATTGTTATGTGGTGTCTATTCATCCATTGCCATAGCCTCTGCTCAGTCTTGCCAATGTATCATGCCTCGGGGCATCTTTGCCTGCAGTGGAGGAGATAGACCACGTTGGCCGAGTCACATGATTACCTGCCATGTACCTGGTGGGTGGTGTCCCCCAGGTAATGGTGGTGTCCGTTTCAACACTCTGATCCGTCTTACAGCGTTCACTGTGACAAGATTGTATGGTGTTGTCCTGAAAGTCGGGCAGTTTGCTGCGAACATTCATTTGTTTGAGGTTTGGTGGTTGTTTAAAGGTGAGAAGTGGAAGTGAAGGGAAGGTCTTGATGAGGTGCTGATCCTCATTGATAATGTGTTGCTGGCTGTGAAGAATATGTTGTAGACTTTCAGCTCCCGGGAAGTACTGGACAATGAAGAGTACCCTGTCAGTTGTAGCCTGTGTCTGTCTCCTGAGGAGGTCATTATGGTTTCTCACTGTGACACATTGGAATTGGAATTGGTGGTCGATCGTATCCCGTTCTTATGAGGGCATCCTTGAGTTCAGGTTTGAACAAGACTTCTCTACCACAGGACCTCCAACCAACACTATACAGCAGGTATATTGCCGACATTTCCTTCCACTGACCCCATGAGGATCAGCACCTCGCCCATATCTCCACTTCGCGCCTTTAAACAACCACCAAATCTCCAAAGACATTCTTTAAGTAAAAAGGAGAAAGAATAACTGGAGACATGTATGTGTAGAACCACAGGAGATGGGTGAGGGTCTCAATGAATATTTCTCCTCTGTGTTTACCGTGGAGAAAAATATGAAGATTGGGAACTCGGGGGTGTTAGTGCTTATATCTTGGTGATACTCTGTTTCACAGTAGAGAAGGTATTGGTTGTATTAGAATGTACGAAGGTGGATAAATCTCCTGGTCCTGACCAATATTTCCAAGATCACTGCAATAGGCTAGAGAAGACATTATGGGGGCCAGTGAATATAATACCAGTCTGCTCAGTCTCTCCTCAGAAGCCAAACCCCTCAACTCTGAAAATAACCGAGTGAACCTCCTCTGCACCTCCTCCAGTGCCAGTCCATCCTTTCACAAGGAGACCAAAACTGCACGCAGTATTTCAACTGTGACCTCACCAGCATCCTATACAGCTGCAACATAACCTCTCTGCTTTTAAACTCAATCCCTTTAGCGATGAAGGACAAAATTCCATTTGCCTTTTTAATAAACGGTTCCACCTGCAGACCAATCTTCTGTGATTCACCCAGGTCCTTCTGGACAGCAACATGCTGAATTTCGTAACTATTCAAGTGTGGCCTGGTGATCTCTCAGCCCAGCGTGGTGATCTGTCAGCCCAGCATAGTGATCACTTAGCCCAGCCTGAGGATCTCTTAGCCCAGCATGATGATATCTCAGCCCGGCATACCTATCTCTCTGCCCGGTGTGGTGATCTCTCAGCCCGGCCTACGGATCTCTCGGCCCGGTGTGACCATCTCTCAGCCAGGTGTGGTTGACCCACAATGCTGGTAGGGAGGGAATTCCAGGATTCTGACCCAACGACTGTGAAGGAACAACAGTATATTTCCAACTCAGGATGGTGAGTGGCTTGGAGG
>NW_025167076.1:0-1685 GCF_004010195.1 Chiloscyllium plagiosum
TCACCAATCCACTGTGTCAGTGTTACATTATTATCCCAGCTCTGTCACGAATTCACATTGTCAGTGTTACATTATTAACACAGCTCTGTCACCAATCCACTGTGTCAGTGTTACATTATTAACACAGTTCTCCCACCAATCCACTGTGTCAGTGTTACATTATTAACCCAGCTCTATCATCAAACCGCTGTGTCACTGTTACAGTATTAACCCAGCTCTATCACCAATCCACTGTGTCTGTATTACATTATTAACACAACTCTGTCACCAATCGACTGTGTCTGTGGTACATTATTAACCCAGCTCTATCACCAATTACTGTGTCAGTATTACATTATTAACACAGCTCTATCACCAAACCGCTGTGTCACTGTTACATTATTACTAGAACTCCATCACCAATCAACTGTGTCAGTGTTATATTATGAACACAGCTCAATCACCAGTCGACTGTGTCAGTGTTACATTATTAACACAGCTCCATCACTAATCCACTTTTTCAGTATTACATTGTTAACCCAGCTCTATCACCAAACCACTGTGCCAGTGTTACATTATTACTAGAACTCCATCACCAATCCACTTTGTCAGTGGTATATTATGAACACAGCTCAATCTCCAGTTGACTGTGTCAGTATTACATTATTAACACAGCTCCATCACCAATCCACTGTGACAGTGGTACATTATTAACCCAGCTCTATCACCAATCCAATGTGTCAGTGCTACATTATTTATACAGCTCCATCACCAATCCAATGTGTCAGTGTTACATTATGAACACAGCTCTATCACCAATTCATTGTGCCAATGTTACATTATTAATACAGCTCCATCACCAATCCACCCTGAGTCAGTTGTACATTTTTAATAGAGGTCCATCACCAATCCACTGTGTCAGTGTTACATTATTAACACAGCTCCTTCACTAATCTACTGTGTCAGTGTAGTATTATTAACAGAACTCTATCACCAATCCACTGTGTCAGTGTGACATTATTAACCCCGCTCTATCATCAAACCGCTGTGTCACTGTTACATTATTAACACAGCTCTATCACCAATTACTGTGTCAGTGATACAATAATAACACAGCTCCATCACCAAATCATGTGTCAGTGTTACATTATGAACACAGCTCGATCACCAATCCACTGTGTCAGTATTAAATTATTAACACAACTCTGTCACCAATCGACTGTGACAGTGTTACATTATTAATAGAACTTCATCACCAATCCACTGTGTCAGTGTTATATTATTAACACAGTTCCATTACCATACCGCTGTGTCAGTGTTACATTGTTAACCCAGCTCTATCACCAATCCACTCTGTCAGTGTTACATTATTAGCCCAGCTTGATCACCAATCCACTGTGTCAGTGTTATATTATTAACACAGCTCTATCACCAATCCACTCTGTCAGATTTATATTATTAACACAGCTCCATCACCAAACCGCTGTGTCAGTGTTACATTATTAACCCAGCTTGATCACCAATCCACTGTGTCAGTGTTCCATTATTAGCCCAGCTTGATCACCAATCCACTGTGTCAGTGTTACATTATTAGCCCAGCTTGATCACCAATCCACTGTGTCAGTGTTACATTGTTAACCCAGCTCCACCACCAACCCAATGAGTCAGTGTTCCATTATTAACACAGCTCTATCACCAAACCACTC
>NW_025167077.1:0-1685 GCF_004010195.1 Chiloscyllium plagiosum
AAGCTGGTACTAGTAACAAAGTTATTATTTGTATATGGCACTTTAATTGAGGGAAGCATTTCTACAGGGAAAAAAAGCTATCTTCAACAAAGTATATTTAATACCTGTGCTTTGCAAACAAACATGGTATAGATTCTGTTAATTTAAATGGGTCTCTTGACAAGGCCCAACCTATGTACTTAATAAAACTTAGCAGGGAATAGTCACATTCAATGTCATCTTACTCTATAATACCAAAAAACTACTAGAAATGATAAATATATAAACATGTTATAAAGATTCAATTATCACAAGATGTTCACAACATGTTAACATGATGTCGACTTGAAATGTATACCTACTGGAGCAAGATATTCAGAAATAGAGGAAATAGTGTGTACAGCATAAAAGAAAACAGAATGCCAAAAAACAATTTATGACTTACATAACCTAGGAAGATCTATTATACAGTTTTAAAAATATATTTCTATTGAAAAATAGATTTTTTTAAACATTACAACCACAAAACAATACAAAGAACACAAAAAAGGAGTTAAAACGCCCAACCTGCCCTCATGTAAAATGTATAAATATATATAGAAAAAAAATATTTTAAAAACCTAACTATTTAACTAAATAAATAATAACCAACAACAAACTAATAAATAGTAATAACTCAAGTCTGCCAAACAAAACACCCATACATTCACAGTTCCCCCTCCCTGAATATTGGACTCGTACAGCACAATCATTATGGTTATATAAAAGCCCTTATTAGTGTAGCAGATTTATATCTGTATCCAGGTAATCCAAAAAGGGCTGCCATGTCTTACAGAAATTCTCAGTTTTGTGGTGTACCATACTTGTGAGAAAATCCAAGGGATATGCTCCATATCAATTTTCCGCCAACCCGACAGACCCAGGGAGTTTTCGGATACCGAACCTAGCAAAATATTCTTTCTTGCGCAGAAAGTGAGGATATTGAAAAGTTTTTTCTTATGCACATCTGCAGGGAACACACTGAACAGGCCAAAGAGAGGAGAGATCGAGTCTTTCTCCATCCTTACACCAAAATCCCCTCCACTGCACCAGCGCTCCAGTATGTTTGATGCCTACCACAGGAACAGAGACAATGGGTAAGAATGCCTGTACCAACCTTGCACTTGGGACATGTTGAAGATATTCCTGGTTTAAATTTTGACAAACGGTCTGGAGCTAAGTGGACTCTGTGGAGAACCTTTAACTGTCCTATTGCAAATTGATATCTTTCTTGCGTTTTCCCAAATATCTTTCTATGCCTCTGAGGTGACCTCAATGCCTAGCTCTCTCTCCCATACCCTGCAGAGTCGATCGAACTCATCTAAGGGGCCACCCCCTCCAATTGATGATATAAAGTGCTCACAGAAAGTGAATTCTTAGTACTGAGCACCCTCCTCTCTATGTCAGATCCTTAACTTGAAAAGAACGAAAGGAGGTCCCTGTTAGATAGCTCGTATTTCCGTGCTAATTAGAACATAGAACAGTACAGCACAGAACATGCCCTTCAGCCCATGATGTTGTGCCGACCATTGAGCCTCATGTGAGGTAAACCTAATGTACGAACTCTCAAATTTCTGTGACTTTATGCATGTCCAGCAGTCTCTTAAATATCCCCAATGACCTCGCTTCCACAACTACTGGGCGGCACGGTGGCACAGTGGTTAGCA
>NW_025167078.1:0-1685 GCF_004010195.1 Chiloscyllium plagiosum
CAAATTAACGACAAGAAACAGCAATTGAATGCAATGGGAAATAAATCAAATTCATTCGAAACGCTGCAGGACAGCAGAGCTTCACATGAGTTTCTTCTGCCTTGAAGATATCACCGAGAAAGGGGAGGAAACGGTCGCAAACCAACTTCCCAAAACCATCGAACTTTCTCACACCATCTGCATCCTTCACCTGAACAACAGATTTTTACACAAACCTTGAAACCCTGAAACAGTCAGAGCCGCCCCAGTGGGAAAATGAAAACTGGCATCCAACGTGACAACTGAGGTTACGAAACGCCACAAGGTGGATGTCAGAACTAACTGAGGCTGCACGCTACTTCTGCATGCCCTTGTCAATAACACCTGCTTGATTATCCTCATCCCATTTTCCATCATTTACCGTTGTATGCCTTAAGCATTACAAAATCACAGTTACATATCTCTGAAGATTATTAGAATTTCTGCCTCTCTGACTCATAGGGACAATGATGTCCAGATTCCAATGACTCGCAAGCTGATAAAGATTTTTTTATGTAGAGCTACTCGAACGTTTATGACTCTTATCTTAAATCTATGATTGATTGATCCATCCATCATCGAGAAATCTTTCGTTAGGTGTACCCAATCCATGCCCCTTATTATTTCCTACATCTCAATACTGTCTCCGCTCAATCTCTCCTACTCTCACAAAAGCAAAGCCAGTCTGTCGAAACTCTTTTCATAGCTGAAGTTCTTCAGACCAGACAATATATTGGCAAATCACTTCTGCACCATTTCCACAGCTCTCATGTCGCTTATTTTATGTGAATTGCAGAATTATACATCATCCATCATCGAGAAATATTTCGTTAAGTGTACCCAATCCATTTCCCTTATTATTTCCTACATCTCAATACTGTCTCCGCTCAATCTCTCCTGCTCTCACAAAAGCAAAGCCAGTCTGTCGAAACTCTTTCATAGCTGAATTTCTTCAGTCCAGACAATATATTGGCAAATCACTTCTGCACCATTTCCACAGCTGTCATGTCGCTTATTTTATGTGAATTGCAGAATTATACATAACACTCTAGCGAGAGACGAATAAAGACTAGAAATAACTGTGGGGAATTCGCAAACATTGGTCTTTTCCAATAAAGTCTCTTTTCCTCGATACTGTTCTGCGTCCTTTTCATGAATCCAGTGCTCCAATAATATCTGGTCCATGCAAAAAGTTCACCTAACAAGAGTGAAGCTGCAGCACTAACTTAACGGCGTCAATGTGAAAGTGAATGCTACTTTGTGCAATGTCCCAGTGGCATGTGAGGAAGGATAGAATGGAAGAATGGTGATTGGGAAAGGGAGAAACTTCTCCGAGATTAGGTACAGATAAAGTTTGAAGCCAGAAAATCATCGCCTTCGAGAGCATTTTACCCTAAAAAATTGATTTCTTCCTTTCTGCGTTTGTTTTGCAAGGGTTATGTGGAGTAACATGGAAAAAATGCGCATTACTGATACTCGGATTTGAATGTAGGTTGCTTCGGCCACAATGCAGAGGATGAGCCACTATACAATCACATGAAAAAATAACCAACAGTAAACGCAAAAATGCAATGACTGAGATTGACGAGGAACCACATTCACAAGAGGATAACCTACTGAGATTGGGTTGTATTGTCATCTTCGATGTCCTCAGTGGCTGTGGAGAG
>NW_025167079.1:0-1685 GCF_004010195.1 Chiloscyllium plagiosum
GGCTGAGAGATCACCGCACCGGGCTGAGAGAACACCGCACCGGGCTGAGAGATCACCGCACCGGGCCGAGAGATCACCACACCGGGCTGAGAGATCATCGCACCGGGCTGAGAGATCACCGCACCGGGCTGAGAGATCCCCACACCGGGCTGAGAGATCACCACACCGGGCTGAGAGATCACCACACCGGGCTGAGAGATCACCGCACCGGGCTGAGAGATCATCGCACCGGGCTGAGAGATCACCGCACCGGGCCGAGAGATCACCGCACCGGGCCGGGATATCACCGCACCGGGCCGAGAGATCACCGCACCGGGCCGAGAGATCACCACACCGGGCTGAGAGATCACCACACCAGGCTGAGAGATCATCGTGCCAGGCTGAGAGATCATTGTGCCAGGCTGAGAGATCATTGTGCCAGGCTGAGAGATCATTGTGCCAGGCTGAGAGATCATCGTGCAGGCTGAGAGATCATTGTGCCAGGCTGAAAGATCATTGTGCCAGGCTGAGAGATCATCGTGCCAGGCTGAGAGATCATCGTGCAGGCTGAGAGATCATCGTGCAGGCTGAGAGATCATTACGCCTGGCTGAGAGATCACCACAACTGGCTGAATATCGTCATGCCAGACCGAAAGATCTGCAGGCCGGGCTGAGAGATCACCACATCACACCACACCACAGAGAGATAGGTGTGCCGGGCTGAGATAACACCATGCTGGGCTAAGAAATCCTCAGGCCGGGCTAAGTGATCGCTATGCTGGGCTGAGAGATCACCATGCTGGGCTGAGAGATCACCATGCTGGGCTGAGAGATCACCATGCTGGGCTGAGAGATCACTGCACTGTGCCAACAGATCAGGGCACTGGGCTGAGAGATCCCTTTGCTGTGCTGAGAGATCACCACACCAGGCTGAGAGATCACCGCACTGGACTGACAAATTTTCACGCCAGCCAAAAAGAACACCACGCCAAGCGATCGCCATGCCAGGCCGAGTGACGCCACGCCAGGACGAGAGATCCCCATGTCAGGCCGAGACCGTGCCAGTCTGAGAGATCCCCATGCCGGGCAGACAGATTACCACACCAGGCTGAGAGATCACCATTCTGGGCTGACAGATCATCATGCCAGTCTGAGAGATGTCCATGCTGGGTTGAGAGATTACCACGCTGAGCTAAGAGATCTCCATGAGAGCTGAGGGATCTCCATGTCGAGCTGACAGATTACCACACTGGGCTGAGAGATCACCATTCTGGGCTGAGAGATCAATATGCCAGTCTGAGAGATGTCCATGCTGGGTTGAGAGATTACTATGCCGGGTTGTGAGATCTCCGTGCTGGTCCGAGAGATTACCACACTGGGCTGAGAGATCACTGTGCTGGGTTGAGCGATGGTTGGGCGGCACGGTGACACAGTGGTTAGCACTGCTGCCTCACAGTGCCAGAGACCCGGGTTCAATTCCTGTCTCAGATGATTGTCTGTGCGGAGTTTGCACATTTTCCCCGTGTCTGCGTGGGTTTCCTCTGGGTGCTCCGGTTTCCTCCCACAGTCCAAAGAATGTGCAGGTTATGGGATTTGGCCAAGTTAAATTGCCCGTAGTGTTAGGTGAAGGGATAAATGTAGGGGAATGGGTCTGGGTGGGTTGCACTTCGACCGGTCGGTATGGACTTATTGGGTCGAATGGCCTG
>NW_025167080.1:0-1685 GCF_004010195.1 Chiloscyllium plagiosum
GAGGCTGAACAGGCTGGGGCTGTTTTCCCTGGAATGCCGGAGGCTGAGGGGTGACCTTTATAGAGGTTTACAAAATTGAGGGGCATGAATAGAATAAATAGACAAAATCTTTTCCCTGGGATTGGGGAGTCCAGAACTCGAGGGCATAGGTTTAGGGTGAGAGGGGAAAGATTATAAAAGAGACCTAAGGGGCAACATTTTCATGCAGAGGGTGGTGCGTGTATGGAATGAGCTGCCAGAGGAAGTGGTGGAGGCTGGTACAATTGCAACATTTCAAAAGTCATTTGGATGGGTATATGAATAGGAAGGGTTTGGAGGGATATGGGCCGGGCGCTGGCAGGTGGGACTAGATTGGGTTGGGATATCTTGTCGTCATGGACGGGTTGGACCGAAGGGTCTGTTTCCATGCTGTACATCTCTATGACTCTGACTATGTTGCGGCTGTACAGGACATTGGTTAGGTCACTTTGGAATACTGCATACAATTCTGGTCTTCCTCCTATCAGAAGGATATTATGAAACTTGAAAGGGTTCAGAAAAGACTTTGCAAGGATTTTACTAGGGTTGGAGGATTTGAGCTGAAAGTGGAAGCTTAATAGACTGGGGCTCTTTTCCCTGGAGCATTGCAAGCTGAGGAGTGACCTCGTAGAGGTTTATAACCTCATGAGGGCATCGATAGCATAAAAAGACAAGTCTTTTTTTCTGGTCTGGGGGAGTCCAGAACTAGAGGTAATGGATTTAAGGATAAAGATTTAAAAAGGACCTAAGGGGCAACTTTTTCATGCAAAGGTTTGTACGTGTGGGGAATGAGTTGCCAGAAGAAGTAGTGGAGGTTGGTACAATTACAGCATTTAAAAGACATCTAGATGACCCCAGGAAGGGTTTAGAAGGATGCTGGGAAATGGAAGTAAATTAATTTAGGGGATCTGGTCGGTATGGACAAGTTGGACTAAAGGGTCTGTTTCCATGCTGTACACCTGTGACTGCAAATGCTGACAGTTTAGATTAGATTAGATTCCCTACAGTGCGGAAACTGGCCCTTCGGCCCAACAAGTCCACACCGTCCTTCCAAAGAGTAACCCACCCAGACCTATTTCCTGCTGACTAATGCACCTAACACTATGGGCAATTTAGAATGGCCAAGTCACCTGACCGGCACATCTTTGGACTGTGGGAGGAAACCCACGCAAACACAGGGAGAATGTGCAAACTCCACACAGACGGTCACCCAAGGCTGGCATTGAACCTGGGTCCCTGACTCTGAGGTGGCAGTGCTAACCACTGAGCCACCATGCCGCCCGGTAGTCATTTTTGATAAGTTCAGAAACTTGGTCTTTGTTTTCTGTCAAATTGGATCTAAAAGATACGTAAATTGGGGAATTTTGAGAACCAATTCCGGAAGTTGTGACGCTTGATTTCCAGTATACTACCCCAGAGAGGAATAGCAATCATTAGTACGAAGTTGTCGTATTGTGCGGAGAAGGGCAATTTATAATAACCATTCGGTTTAGTGTAAAGAATTGTTTGTGCTTCATCTTGAAAACTGAAACAACAATGTGAATGATCTTCGTAAACTGAAGAGTCTTTTTCAGCTCCAATTTTTAGATCATCCAAAGCATCTTTTTGGAGTGGATACATAATCTCATAATCACATAATTGATCTTTGAAATGCAGCATTTCCTCTC
>NW_025167081.1:0-1685 GCF_004010195.1 Chiloscyllium plagiosum
GAGGGCTTAAACTAATGTGGCAGGGGATTGGGACTTAAAGAGGGATTAGTCGACAGTAGCTTGGCGGTAACTAAAGCTTTAGTGAACTAGAAAATGAAGTCAGTAGGTCGAGAGCAGATGAAAAGCGCAAAAGGGACTGGTCGTCTGAGGTGCATTTGTTTTAATACTGAAAGTGTAATTGGTAAGGCAGATGATCTTAGGGCTTGGAATGACACGTGAGATTATGATGTCATTGACATTATTGAGACTTGTTTGACGGAAGCACACGATTGGCAATTAAATATCCCGGGATCTCGATGCTTCAGTCGGGATAGAGCGGGAGCTAAAATAGGTGGACGACTTGCATTACTTGTCAAAGAGGCTACCACAGCCATACTGAAGGAGGTCACGATGAATGACTCAAACAATGATGCAATATGGCAGGACTCAGAGATGGAGAGGATGCGGAATAAATGTTGGAGCTTTACTACAGGTCTCTCAACAGCGAGCGGGAGATAGTGGTATTAATATATCAATATATATGTACAAATGCAGGAGAAAAAAGTGTAGTGCAGATGGAATATTTTATTTTTCCCAGTATTGACTGGGATCCCGTCCATCTAAAAGTCTAGAAGGTGGTAAATATATTTAGCAGAATCCAGGAAGACTTTCTCGAGCATTTTGGAAGTAGACCGACACAGGAAGGGACCATTCCGGACCTGATGTTGGGGAATGAGCTCGAAAAAGTTGGTTGAAGTTTCAAATGGCGATTACTTTGGGAATAGTATTCACAATTCCGTAAAATTTCGAATCATCATGGACAATGACGACTGTGGTCCGAAAGGAAGATTGCTATATTGGGGGAAGGTCAACTATATCTAAATTCGGCAGGAGCTGGGTAAAGTATATTGGGAACAGGTGTTTGAAGATAAATCCACGTTTGATATGAGGGAGTCTTTTAAAGAATGTTTAACTGGAGTGCAGGAGGGAAGTTTGTTTTGAAAATGAGGGATGGAAGTATCAAAATTAGGGAAGCCAAGAAGATAGGTTAAAGTGTAAAATCAGCTACAAGTAAAAGGACGCATACATAAGGTCTCGGCAGGCAGATTCTGAAGACAGTCGAAGCTTTGGAAGAATATCGAGAATGCAGGACAAATCTGAAACGTAGAATTAAGAGGGCTAAAAGTGGGCAAGAGATATCTTTAGCAAACAGGGTTAAGAAAAATCCCAAAACGTTTTATTTATATGTAGGAAAACGAGAGAAAGGGTTAGCCCAATCAAAGACAAAAAAGGAAAGATACGTGTGGAGCCAGAGAAAATGGTTGAGACGTTTAATGAATACTTTGCATTCGCAATCACTGAGTAGTGGGACATAATGGATGTTGAGATTGGTAACTGATGTTTGATTACTCTACTTCAAGTCAGCTTATGGAGGGAGAAAGTGCTGGATATTCTAAAAGGCATTAAGATGGACAAGTCCCCAGCTCCGAATCGCATCTATCCCGCGTTGTTGAGGGAAGCGAGAGAGGGGCATCAACAGATATCTTTGCAGCATCCTTTAACATCGGTGAGGTCCCGGAGGACTGGAGAATTGCCAACGCTGTCCACTTGTTTATTCAGTGTAGCACGGATAATCCACGTAATTATAGAATGGTGAACCTGACATCTGCATTAGGAAAGTTGCTGGAGAAGATTGAGGGATAGGA
>NW_025167082.1:0-1685 GCF_004010195.1 Chiloscyllium plagiosum
CCGGGTGAATCCACATGTGGCTCCATTAGGCTCTGAGATACCCACTACTGAGATGTGTTCTCTCTATTTTGAGAACAGGCTTTCAGCCTGCAGTAACCACGTAGGTAGTGGAACGTTTAACTCGAGTCCCCAATGTGTCCTCAAAAGAGAAGCAAAGCATGGAACTGGCTCCTTTTGGCATTTTAACTTCCTCATGCTTGTCTATCCTACATCATACTGTACCTAATTTGTAACTGACATTTAAAATTGTTCAGAAAGTCACTCCATTCAAGAGCAATTGGGGTGGACAGCAAGATCATGTTTGTGAATGCTGTACCAGTGGCACAGTACACATGTCCATCATGACCCAATCCTGTGGGAGGTAAAAGTGCTGCCAAAAGTTAACAATGGGGAGTGACAATGAGGTAAACACCATGGTGGCAGGAGGGGTTCCCTGCTCCTGGACATGCACATGTGACAAGGCAATATTATCACCATACACTCTCTCTGTCACATTCATCTGTATGCTGGCCATATTGTTGGTATAGTCCGAACCTACCTGGTCCTGAGCTTTCCCCATAAGAATAGAGAAGCAAATGACCTGACTCCAAACCCTTGATTCATTTGTCTCTGAATATATTCAAGGATATAAACAATTGGCTTCCACTGCTCCCCAGGGGAAAAAAGTTGTACAGGCCAATTACCCTATGCAACATATTTTTGTTTTGTGTCAATCTATCTACTAGTTCCTAGCATCCACTTTTTTTAGGTTCTTCAGGCTCTTTAGAAGGTCATTTGCCTTCTAAACTCCAATCTGATCAACCTTCCCCAAAAGCAAACCCAATGATTCCAGGTCAAATGAATCTTTCCTGAACTGCTTGTAATGCAATTACTTGAGACCAAAGTTATACACTGTTACAGTTTCATTAAGGCAGTACTGTTGCAGCAGTACTTCAATTAGTGTACTGTATTCCATGCTGAGTCCATCCAATCTCACTGTTTTCCAGGTACTATGCTTTTTTTTGTAATGAACTGGAGCATTTTCTCCACCACTGATATCACTAGTTTATTATTCCCTGTTTACTCTTACTTTCATAGTTGGGTTAAATTTCTATGAACTGATGGGTTGTTACTGTTCCAGAGTCTACAGAATCTTTGTAAGATGACCACCAATGCATCCACTATTTCTAGGGCCACTTTCTTAAATTGAGTAGAGTATCAAGCCCTGGGGATTTATTTACCTTAATCCCACTCACTACTCCAATGCCATTTCTCTACTAGTGCAGATTTCCTTCTGTTCCTCCTTTCGTTACACTGTTACCCAGCATTTTTGTGGTATTTTTTCTCCTTTGCGAAGGCAGGATGAAAGTGTGTATTTAATTGGTCTGCCATCTTTGTAGTCATAGATGTACAGCATGGAAACAGACCCTTCAGTCCAACCTGTCCATGGCGATCAGATATCCCAGCCTATCTAGTCCCACCTGCCAGCACCCAGCCCAAATCCCTCTAAACCCTTATTCATATACCCATCCAAATGCCTCTTAATGTTGCAATTGTACCAGCCTCCACCATATCCTCTGGCAGCTCATTCCATACACATACCACCCTCTGGGTGAAAAGGTTGCCCCTTGGGTCTATTTTATATCTTTTCCCCCATCACCCTAAATCTATGTCCTCTAGTTCTGGACTCCCTGACCCCAGGGAAA
>NW_025167083.1:0-1685 GCF_004010195.1 Chiloscyllium plagiosum
TTGGGGAATGAATCCAAGGAAGTGTCCCCTTTTTCCTGCTGAATGTCCTGGATCTCTTGCCATGTTACTGTTTGTTAGTCTAAAGCTGTATGCTCTTAACTGCTGCCGAGCACTATAATAGTTGTTTGAGGCATTGATCTTCCCTACACCATGAATTGGTGCATTACTGAGTAGCATCTGAGCTTTGAAGCTGTTCCTGGAATGTGGTATGAATCTTCTTGGTCACTAAACTTAAACACATGTCACTGCTTGTTTCAGACCCTGAACACATCATTGATTCCATTGATGGCAAAGATCACGTTCATGAATGCTCTGTGGGAGGTTGTGAAGACCAATGAAAACTTAACCAATGCAGATTTCCTGAGGAAATGGTTCCAAGAGAGACTCAGGCCTTTCATTGCTGGTATTTCCCAGTCAGTACTGAACCGCCTCCTGATGAGGAACATCACCTGTGATGGTTTCCAAGCTGTGTGAGTGTATCCTTCTCTATTACAATAATTTATTTCCTTGTTTTTAATTATAACAATGACCCACAGCAAATCTATTTAACTATAAATGGCAAGGGAGCACATGTGATTTAAAGGATCACATGGTGGTGAATCTGAAGAACCATTCTCACATCAGGACCAGGGGATGGTGACTATCAGTGTGTCAATGCTTCTCGACAGAAACTGATGTGTTTTATCATTGTAATTAAAAATACAGTAAGATCTTGGAACTCATTGAAATGTTGCAACTCTCAAAGCTTTCTCAGTCACCTGAGGTATGAGAAAATAACTGATGGAATTGCACTGCAGTAGGAATTAGACCATCTAGAGAAGGAGGTAGTCATTTAACGAGAAGACATTTATCAACTTGTTTTGGTGATGATCATTATGAAAGGTTCATTTCTATAATATAGACACTGGAAACAGCTTGGATTGACTGACAGTAGAGCTGAACATCGACTGTTGTTAGGGAGGAATTCTGAAATTGTTCTCTTGACAGTTTGAAGCCAACAGTAGATTTAATATCTCAGAATTAACGTTGTAAATGTTTCTTCATCCAGCACCAAAGGCCTGAGCAATGGATTCAGGGATATGCCACGTGGAACAAGAGCGACTGTGCTGAGAGTCTGGATTCTTGGTTACCTCAACGCTTCAGGTAAATCAAGTTGTGAGTCAACAGAACAGTAAATGAAGTTCTGATTCCAGAGACTTGGTGCTAAATAACTCAAGGTGTGTTCTCCTGATTTGTAATTATGTCTCACCTGGTTAGAATTGATGAGAAGTTGACATTTACATTTGCAAATATGTTTTGTTTTTCTCCCAGAATTCCAACTTCGCTGTTATGAAAACAACAGTTTTGTTCTGTACTTGGACGTCAACTTCCAAAGATTTCGCGAGTTGCTGACTCTGTCAGAAGCAATTTTTCTGCTTCCTTCCAATCGTATTGATGAGGTAAAAGCAAAATGATTTCTGTTCTGGGGTGGGATGCAGATGGCTCTCTGGGTTTCCTGGTCAATATTATTTACCTGACATGACAGTGGCAGCTACAATGACTGTCAAGTTTAGTCTGACAGTAGAGCTGTGTGAGTGTATCCTTCTCTATTACAATTACAGAGTTCGACAACATAGAAACAGGCCCTTTGTCCCACCATGTTAATGCAAACTAACAAATATCGAACTACAGTAATCGCATTTACC
>NW_025167084.1:0-1685 GCF_004010195.1 Chiloscyllium plagiosum
CTGGGGCCGGGTGTTCTGTCTGGTTTTATCCTTGAGACCTCGGAACAGTTTGATACAATAGAATGTTTTGTTTGGCGGATTCAGAGACCATTGAAAAGTTTATCACATGTCTGTGTGTCTGCAGTCACGTTTAGGCCAGACCAGGAAAGCACGGGAGATTCACTTTCTGAAAGTACATTTGTGAAGCAAATTGTTGGTTACAATCGACATTGGCTTGAAGGTCACTATTTACGGACACCAGATTTTGCATCTTAATATGTTGTCAATTGTGTTTAACTTACACCAGCTACCAGAGCATTAGCCTGGTCTGGATTAGTAGTCCAGTGACCTTTCCACAGCAACACCATCTCTACATGGGGACCTATCTGAAAGGTTATTTCTGTGCTGTTTGATAACTCTGTCAAAAAGAACTCCCACCAATTTGACTGTCGTGGTGGGTCTGAGGGGGAGGTAATTGGTCAGATTGTAATTATAATCCTCTTAGGAACTGGACATAGTTGAGTAATTTTCCACATTACCAGGGCGATGTCAGAGTTGGAGCTGGAATGAAACAGCTTCCCCAGGGACACGGCTTGTTCTGCAGCACAAGTCTTCAGTCCTATTACAGGAATGCTGTCAGGGACCATTGCCTTTTTCGTACGTACTGTGTTCAGCTATTTCTTCATGTCACGTACAGCAAATTGAATTGGTTGAAGACTGGTAACTGTGATTCTGTGGGTATCATGGCGAGGGTGAGGTGGATCATCAACTCAACACTTCTGGCTGAGGTTGGTGCAGCTACCAGATCCTGGTCTTTTACACGGATGTGCAGGGCTGTACGATTATTTAGGATGGGGATATTTGTGGAGTCCTTCGCTCCGGTCATTTGTTTAATAATTCATCACCATTTATGTCAGAATGTGACAGGACTGCGGAGCTTCGATCAGATCTGTTTGTCAAGGGTGGTAGCTTAAATGGGTTCGCGTCAGGTTTAGGTTCACGTGGTTCTGACCCAGTCATGTTTACCCACCGTCATTACTGAAACATAGATCGTATTGATGGTAATGGCAGACTGAGGAAATTATTCGAGGCTAAAAGTTACAGGTTGTGGTTGAATGCTGTTCTGCTTCTCCTGCTGCTGTAGTCTACAGCACTACATAAATACGCAGTTTTGAGCTGCAATACCTGCAATGCAATTCTGCTCTCTGTCCCTTAGTTCACATCGAGACCCACTCACCCATCAGTCATGTACTCAGTGACCTACTCTGGTTTCTGACCATGATTTAGAGCTCTGTAATATCAGTGATGTCAGCCTTATTTAGTTTCATTTTGATAGATGGGTGCTCGACTTAAAAATAGATAAGACCTGTGAGGCTCGAAGATTATTCTGCTGGATAAGTTTAAAGACTCACTTCAAGAGATGGTAAGACTTCATGTGCATGAACAGAAAGTTCAAGAAGCGAGAAGCACGGGAGAAATGGCAGGTAAATATGCATTGGTGCATGAGATGAAATTTAGCTTTCGGGAGAATTTTCATGCTATGAGGGATAGAAATTGGGAGAAGGGAAGTTCACACATTTCAAAGCGAACAGTGGCGCACAATAGTTTACCACAAGTGAAAAAAGAAGCACAAAGGGGTTGAAAGGAGGTGAAAGGCCTCAGGTGCTCTCACGATAAGGGCGTGGTCCACATAAAATTACAGTGCC
>NW_025167085.1:0-1685 GCF_004010195.1 Chiloscyllium plagiosum
AATTTGGTTCAAGCATTGAATCATAGAATCCCTGGGATGCAGTCACTGCAATGAGGCCCGATACTCTCCCTATAATGCTACATTGCACATGCCCAATCCACCGAGCCTGTACATTCCTGGATATAATAGGCAATTCACTGAAACCGTGAATGTTTGTACTGTGTGCAGAAACAGCAGCATCCATACGATTCCCACGCAGACACTTTGAATGTGCACACTTCATGTTGGAAATCGCGTGACGCTAGAATTGAACTCCGGTCTCTTGCACTGTGAGGCAGCAGTGCTGTCACTGATCCTTGTGGTACTCCACCAGTAACAGAATACCATCCTGAGAAAAGTGCGCTTATTCGTAATCGGTGCTTTCCAGTTGGTAAACAATCCTTAATGAATGCTCGCACTTTTTGTCCAACCCCATTGTGTTTTGTGATGTTGTGTGGGACCGGAGAAAAAGCCTCCTGAATAAGTAAAACAGTGGGGTTCCAACGTAAATTCCACTCCACAGGAGACTTTGCAGAGATTACATAACTTGAAAGATGACTCCCAGCGTATTCACATTCTCTCATTGTCTTCCTCTTTCTTCAAAATTTGGGGCTGAAGCCTGTCTGGTCCAGTTGACTCAAACTTTAGTCCAGTTAACTTTTGAAATACGACCTCTTTACTGTTCTTATTTTTTTGTCCCCTGTTTCATATTGTGGGACATTTAATCTCCTGATGAAGTGCTTATGACTGGATGTTGACTGACGGGCTGTGTTTTTCCAGTACCACATTCTTAGACACTGATTGCAAGCATGTGAAATCATCACTTTCTCCTTTTCGACAATCCTGACATTTGCATATTATCTCACTGTGCTGATTCCCTTTGCGTCTTGACAGTGCAGATGATCATCTGAAGCCTCGCCCACACACACGTGTTCTGTTTCTCCCGACTTTGAACGAAGTTTGCACCTTTCCTGTTCAGAACACCATATTATTCAAGTTTGGATGAATGAAGTGACTCCATCAGACTCCGCAGTGATCTTTCAACCAAATTTGCTGATTGCAAATCAATCATTCTAATACCGTGTAAAATTGATTTGAAGCATATAATTGAGAGAGAACCCATTCAAACATGCTCGGTCAAGTACCTAAACAATTCTTTATGAGGCTCAGTGTCAAGTGTTGCCTTTTCACATTCCTGTGAATCATTCTGGACATTTTGACAGATGGAAGACGGGGTAGAATTATAATCTTATGTTGATGATTTGGATATCCATTGCAATTCCTTCATCATTTCCAGGTGTTTAACCTGTAACTCCTCACCTGCCAATAATCTGGGACCATGTGGACTACGTGGACTGCAGCAGTTCAAGAAGATAATCCATCGATTTCTACATAGGGAATTGGAGATTGACAAATCTGCCAAACTTGCTCATGAAAGCGCTGGAAAGTGGGGTGAACTAGTCTGCTCAGGGAAGCGGCATAGGCACGATGAGCCAAATTAACTTCTGTTGGAATCATTCGGTAATTGAGACTAAAATTAAAGGAAAAAAAAACTCACACCGGAGTCCATAGATCTGTTTCTGTATCCACCACTCAGTAAGAAAGCAGCTAATCGTTGGAGCATCTGTACTTTTAGACTCAGTGCTGTGAGAAACACTTGCAAGAAATTAACAGCAAAATACTGCAGCAGCTGAAATATTTATTAA
>NW_025167086.1:0-1685 GCF_004010195.1 Chiloscyllium plagiosum
CCAATTGTGACTGAACCAAAGTCCTCCAGAGCAAAGACAGGAAATCCGTGCTAGTAAAGATATCATTTTCACTGAACCATTAACCACTTTTGCCACATTGAGGGATCTTTATTTCCTCTGAGCTTCCTAGTATCCCACCACTCATTGAGTACTTTCTTGTCTTGTGCCTTCTGGCAAGAAGCATCATCTCACATTTATCAAAGTTAAATTTCATCTACCACTGACATGCCCAACTGACAAATTTGTCTGTTTCTATCTGTAACCTGAGATTATCTTCCTCACTGCCAATCACCCTGTGAATATTTGTATCATAAAACTTACTTATCATCCCTAAACTTCCCCTCTGTTTATCCCACCAATCAGTCTCAACACTAACACACAGCACATATACGTCATGTACATGTAAAGTATGCTAACATGTTTCTACTTATTACCTTACTTACTGTGGGTAAGTGTTTCCCTCTGCTCCTTCACAGTTCCTTCAAACTCAGCAAATACACTAACCCGCCTCAATGAGAAGCAAAGAAGATGGTCTCATAATTACTCACAAACAGTTCAAACAAACATGGCTGACAGTTAGAAGTAAGTTTGGAGTGCACAGAGCAGGACTTGGTCGTAGAAAAGGCCAATATACAAGTAATAATGCCAGAAGTTAAAAATGTCAATGTTTATTGGATAGGGGATATAGCAAGTGATACTCAAGATATTTGGGGGATGTGGGAAGCAGAGGTGGTACGATGTTGACTAAAGCAAGACCACTGTGAGCTGGACTATACAGTGATATTTCATGAGTCTCAGGATGAGGTGTTAGAAAGACAGTGACAGTAGAAAGACAGTGTTCCAGAAAATTTGAGAAGTGAAGCAATGTTATTAGGGGAGCAAGAAGTGATCCTGCAAACAGAGAGAAATCCATTCCTGCCAAACTGGTAGAATGTACCAGGCTCTGCACTGCATGTCGCCGAACTGGTAATTAAGGGATATAAATCTAAAGATTTAGCCCCTACGGCCAGGCATGTAGAAACAATTAGCGAATGGTATATGCTCACGACAGGGGTTTGGGAATCCAGGGATGGCAGCTATATTAAGACACTAGCGTGCTGCAACTTGACTGGGAATCCAAAGTAAACCAAGGTAACAACCCAGCGGAGCATGCCAGTGACAGTGGAGGAAGATGATCAATATGGTAATGAGCAATTGGATACATTACCAGGCAATTTGTGGTCGCAACATGATACAGATGGGGTGAGAGTGAAATCAGCTGGACCAGTGGAAATAAGGTTGATAGCAGGAGCTGGGACCTTTGGGCGGCACGGTGGCACAGTGGTTAGCATTGCAGGCTCACAGTGCCAGAGACCCGGGTTCAATTCCCGCCTCAGGCAACTGACTGTGTGGAGTTAGCACGTTCTCCCTGTGTCTGCGTAGGTTCCCTCCGGGTGCTCCGGTTTCCTCTCACAGTCCAAAGATGTGCAGGTCAGGTGAATTGTCCATGCTAAATTGCCCGTGGTGTTAGGTAAGTGGTAAATGTAGGGGTATGGGTGGGTTACGCTTTGGCGGGTCGGTGTGGACTTGTTGGGCCGAAGGGCCTGTTTCCACACTGTAATGTAATGTAATCTTAGTGACATTTATGACTAATGAAGATATCTCAAGGGTTAGTATACCGTCGGAACTCAGCTCAGAGAATGGGT
>NW_025167087.1:0-1685 GCF_004010195.1 Chiloscyllium plagiosum
AAAAGCGGTTGAGAGGAGATTTTGGAAGAACGCCTTCACCCATAGAGTGTTGCTCATCTGGAATTTCTTATTTGAACGTGTGGTAATGCTAAGTGTTAAGAGGATATTTCAGCAGTATGTAGCCGAACACTTGAAGATTCAGAGCACACGTAGATAAGGACCAGATTCTGGAAAGTGTGACGAGGTCAGACAGATGTGAGATGGGCGTCCCGAACGAAATCGTTCTCAGGCAAACTTTAGTGCTGAAAACTGGGTGAGGCAGCGACTCTGTGGTGCAATGGAAAGCGCGTTGAATTTCTACGTCTTTCTTAAGACTGCCATTCAAAAGTTGTGGATGCAAATCTCATCAGAGTCGAGTTTTAGTTTATGGTTTGAAAGGTGTTCAGACCAGACTCGGCTGCTCATCTGCAAAACCTTTAACATTCATGCAGAAACCTAACTGACCCGAAATGCAGCATTTCCCTCTCAGCGATGAATAACTTCGATGTCTATTTATGGTAGAGATCGATAAATATGTGTTCGCCACTTGGCAACACGATGATATGGATACGTTGGAAAAAGACAGAGAACTGCTGTGTGAGCTATGATAGTACAGAATGGCGTGCCGAGGCAGGAACGGTGTTTAGAATGGCCTACTACTGCTCCTTTCTGCTTGAGTTTTTTCTGGCCCAGGTTTTTAAACAATCACAATGAGAACAATGTGAATCTACAACAATTAATATTTTCTGTCTCAAGTCCACTTCGCTACCCTCCATGCTGGAATAGATAGCTCCTGTTTCAGCTTTATGTCAGACAGTGGAGGATTCTCATCAGGTCTCTGTCAGGCTGAACATCGCTTCACATAGGTTTCCACGTAGACATATGGAGCAAGCGATTACATGGGGATTCAGGGACAGATTTCCCTTTTGCTGGGCTAGAATTCTGGCCAAGGTAATGAACATGAATTTCTGACATTTTCAAACTTACTGTGGATTCTTGCGAC
This sequence comes from Chiloscyllium plagiosum, assembly GCF_004010195.1. Lineage (NCBI taxonomy): Eukaryota > Metazoa > Chordata > Chondrichthyes > Orectolobiformes > Hemiscylliidae > Chiloscyllium > Chiloscyllium plagiosum. Next base: position 983 of record NW_025167087.1, read on the forward strand.
TTTACTACTTAAACTAAAATTCAATTTGCCCTTGCATAACATGATTAATTTTTCACTATTTACAAAAGAAAAACCATGCCACGTGCCCTTGGATGTAGTAATGCAGAAGATTGTTGACGTTGTGTACAGTGTGGGTCATTGTGCCATATGAACATTCCAAAGGATGCAGGTGAAGTCCCAGTGAATCGAATTCTCTGATGAATTGATACCGACAGAAGGAAAATCCCAGTACAGTGGCGACAGAACATTGCCTGTGATCAACGCAGGAAGTCACGGTAAATTAACAGAGAATTCTATTATGCCTATTTTCACCACATTTTACAATGTCATTTTCCAGAACCTGATGCTCCATAATCGATGATCCATCATCAGTATAATCTCCTCTGCGCTGTGTTTCATTTCAGATCTTCAGCAAAAAAGGAGTAAGTAGTTTGAAGGTAAGATCAGTAGTCATTGGTCATCAGTGCACGGCAGCTCCAGTGGTGCAATTCGTCAGTTTGATGTAGTTGCACGACAGAATGTAAGTGCGTAATGTTCCAAAGTTGCACATTCGGTTCTCGCCAGGTGTTGGTTTTACTGATAGTGACCAGAGATGATAGCAACTTCAAGCTGACGAACAGTTCAAACACCGAATATTACATTGCAATAAAGTTCATTTTGGCCCTAACTTTGCACCGACCTGTGATACCAATCTGACTAGTAT
>NW_025167088.1:0-1685 GCF_004010195.1 Chiloscyllium plagiosum
TCTCAATCTGTGACAGGGATTGAATCTCAGTCAGTGACAGGGATTGATACTCAGTGTGTGACAGGGATTGAACTCAGTCAGTGACTGGCATTGACACTCGGTCAGTGACAGGTATTGATCCTACGTCAGTGACAGGGATTCAAACTCAGACAGTGACAGGGATTGAATCTCAGACAGTGACAGGGATTGAACCTTCGTCAGTGACAGGGATTGAATCTGAGTCAGTGACAGTGATTGAATCTCCGTTAGTGAGAAGGATTGAAACTAATTCAGTGACAGGAATTGAACCTCAGTCAGTGACAGTGATTGAATCTCAGTCAGTGACAGGGATTGTATCTCAGTCAGTGACAGGAACTCAATCTCAGTAAGTGGCAGGAATTCAATCTCAGTAGGTGACAGGGATTGAACCTCCGTCAGTGACAAGGATTGAATCTCAGTTAGTGACAGGGAGTAAATCTCAGTCAGTGACAGGGATTGAACCTCAGATTGTGACAGGGATTGAACCTCAGTCAGTGACAGGGATTGAATCTCAGTCAGTGACTGGGATTGAATCTCAGTCTGTGACAGGGATTGAACTTCAGTCTGTAACCGGGATTGATTCTCAGTCAGTGACAGGGATTGAGCCTCAGTCAGTGACAGGGATTGAATCTCTGACAGTGACAGGGATTGAATCTCATGTTAGTGACAGGGATTGAATCTCAGTAAGTGACAGGGATTGAACGTCCGTCAGTGACAGGGATTAACCCTCAGTCAATGACAGGGATTGACCCTCAGACAGTGACAGGGATTGAACCTCAGAAAGTGACAGGGATTGAATCTCAGCCAGTGACAGGGATTGTACCTCAGTCAGTGACAGTGATTGAATCTCAGTCTGAGACAGGGATTGAATCTCAGTCTGTGACAGGGATTGAACTTCAGTCTGTAACCGGGATTGATTCTCAGTCAGTGACAGGGGTTGAGCCTCAGTCAGTGACAGGGATTGAACCTCAGTCAGTGACTGGGATTGAATCTCAGCCAGTGACAGGGATTGAATCTCAGGCGGTGACAGGGATTGAATCTCAGTTAGTGACAGGGATTGAACCTCAATCAGTGACAGGGATTGAATCTCAGTCTGAGACAGGGATTGAACCTCTGTCAGTGACAGGGATTGAATCTCAGGCAGTCACAGGGATTGAATCTCAGTTAGTGACAAGGATTGAAACTCATTCAGTGACAGGAATTGAACCTCAGTCTGAGACAGTGATTGATTCTCAGTTAGTGACAGGGATTGAACCTCAGTCAGTGACAGGGATTGAGTGTCAATCAGTGAATGGAATTGAATCTCAGTCAGTGGCATGGATTGAACCGCAGTCAGTGACAGGGATTGAAACTCATTCAGTGACAGGGATTGAATCTCAGCCAGTGACAGGGATTGAACCTCAGTCAGTGACAGTGATTGAATCTCAGTCTGAGACAGGGATTGAACCTCTGTCAGTGACAGGGATTGAATCTGAGTCACTGACAGTGATTGAATCTCCGTTAGTGAGAAGGATTGAAACTAATTCAGTGACAGGAATTGAACCTCAGTCAGTGACAGTGATTGAATCTCAGTCAGTGACAGGGATTGTATCTCAGTCAGTGACAGGAACTCAATCTCAGTAAGTGGCAGGAATTCAATCTCAGTAAGTGACAGGGATTGAACCTCC
>NW_025167089.1:0-1685 GCF_004010195.1 Chiloscyllium plagiosum
CCTTTTCCAGGATTTCCAACACCTCTTCTCTAAGTGACTCATGGGACAGAATGGCCTCCTCCTGTTCCCATGTAAGTGACTCAAGGGGCAGAGGGGTCGGTAATTGCACTGGAGCAAGTCAAATCCCCACACACACGGTGCACCCATTCAGTGTTGAAAATGTTTCTGTTCTGAGCAGAAAGAAAACAGTTACTGCTCTGCACAGCCCTGCAGTTACAGTTCCCTTCTCCAAAAATATCAGTTGACAATGTGGCATTCCGTTCCTTTGTATCTCAGCAACTATAAGGGCGGCACCAGTATTGCCGATAGAGTTGATCATCACACTCACAGGAGAAAGACAGAGGGAATATAACTTAATGTAAACAGGGACACATCAAACTTCACATGATATTCAGGAATATGGGAAAAGGGGAAATTTTAGATTAAGCTCCAATGTTATTTTCCTTCTGGTTCATCATCAGCAGTTCCTATGTTTGAGTGCTTCCTCAGTAACTCAGAAAGTGCTCCCTAAATACATCAGAAAGTGCTCCCTCAGAACCTCAGGTATTGCCCACTCAATATCTCAGATAGTGCTCCCTTAATTCCTCAGAAAGTGCTCCCTCTGTACCTCAGATACTTCTCCCTCAGTACCTCAGAGAGAGCTTCCTCAATACCTCAGAACTTGTTCCCTCAGTACCTCAGATAGTGCTCACTCAATACCTCAGAAAGTGCTCCCTCAGTACCTCAGAAAGTGCTTCCTCAATACCTCAGAATGTGCTCCATCAATACCACAGATAGTTCTCACTCAGTATCTCAGATAGTGTTCCCTCAATACCTCAGAATGTGCTCCCTCAATACCTCATACATTGCTTCCTCAATACAACAGATTGTGTTCCCTCAGTACCTCAGAAAGTGCTTCCTCAATACCTCAGAAGGTGCTCTCTCAATACCTCAGATAGTTCTCCCTCAGTACCCCAGATAGTTCTCCCTCAGTACATTAGAGCTTGCTCACTCAGTACCTCAGATATTGCTTGCGCAATACCTCAGAAAGTGCTTCCTCAATACCTCAGATAGTGCTCCCTCAATACCTCAGAAAGTGCTTCCTCAATACCTCAGAAAGTGCTTTCTCAATACCTCAGAACGTGCTCCCTCAGTACCTCAGAAAGTGCTACCTCAATACCTCAGAAAGTGCTCCATCAATACCTCAGAGAGTGCTCCCTCCATACCGAAGATAGTTCTCCTTCTATACCTCAGATAGTTCCCCCTCAAAACCTCTGAAAGTGCTCCCTCAATACCTCAGAAAGTGCTTCCTCAATACCTCAGATAGTGGACCCTCAATACCTCAGAATGTGCTCCCTCAATACTTCAGAAGGTGGTCCCTCAGTACCTCAGATAGTTCTCCCTCAGTACCTCAGAAAGTGCTCCCTCAGTACCGCTGAGTGATTCCTCAGTACCTCAGAAGGTGCTCCCTCAATACCTCAGATAGTGCTTCCTCAGTACCTCAGAAAGTTCTCCCTCAATACCTCGAAAGTGCTCCCTCAATACCTCAGAGAGTGTCCCCTCACTACCTCAGAAAGTGCTACATCAATACATCAGAAAGTGCTCCATCAATAGCTCAGAGAGTGCTCCCTCAATACCTAAGATAGTTCACCTTCAATACCTCAGATAGTTCTCCCTCAAAACCTCTGAAAGTGCTCGCTCAATAC
>NW_025167090.1:0-1685 GCF_004010195.1 Chiloscyllium plagiosum
GCACAAAATTAGCCTTGTACAACTGACCAAATATTGGGTTAATAAAAATACCTAAATATAAGAAACCCTCCAGGGACCAATGAAAGGGAAAAAGGGATCCGTCCACTAAGTGGGGTATCATAGCAAGGCCACCCATTGGCATAGCCTCCGATTTTGAAAAATTAATTTTATAGCCTGAGAATGCGCTAAATGTATTAATAATTTGGATTAAGCGAGGTACGGACATCAGAGGATTACTGAGGAATAGAAGAACATCATCTGCATAAAGGGTAATTTTATGTTTACCTGTACCAATCCTCGGGGCTGTTATATTAGGTTCCGCCCGTATAGCTTCTGCGAGTGGTTCAATTATTATCGTAAATAACAATGGCGAGAGCGGACATCCCTGACGGCAGCCCCTACCCACACTGAAGCTATCCGAACCTAATCCATTGGTAACCACAACTGCTTTGAGATCACTATACAATATTGAGACCCATTTAGTAAACACGTTTCCAACACCAAACCTTTCCAATGTGTAAAACAAATATGACCATTCAACCCTATCAAATGCCTTTTGCGCGTCCAATGAAATTACTACTCCTGGTATCTTTCCCTGATGACAGGCTTGAATCATATTCAAAACCCTTCTAATATTATTGGATGATCTACGGCCCTTAATAAACCCCGTCTGATCCTCCTTTATGATATGTGGCAGTACCCTTTCTAGTCTCAATGCTAACGTTTTAGAAAGGATTTTAAAATCTACATTTAGCAAGGATATTGGTCTATATGATGTACAAACTTCTGGATCCTTTCCTTTTTTAAGGATAAGAGTGATATTTGCCTCTTTCAGCGAAGGCGGGAGACAACCCTGACTATATGCATAGTTATACATGTCCATAAGTGGACCAGCCAATATTTCTGTAAATTCTTTATAGAATTCAGCTTGAAAACCATCTGGGCCCGGTGCCTTACCGCTTTGAAGTTGCCTGATTGCGTCAAGTATTTCTTAGACTGTTAGGGGAGCATTTAAGACCGATACTTGTTCCGGAGTTAGGCCTGGAAAGGTCAAATTTTAAAAAAATGATTGCATTCTCCTAGTCCTGTCTTCACAACCCTGCGATTTATATAAATCAGAATAAAATTTTCTAAAGATCGCATTAATCTTTTTATGATCATGAGTCAAAATACCCGTCCTATCTTTGATAGACATAATAGTTTGAGGGGCCTTTTTTTTCTTTGCAAGAAATGCTAAGTATCTACCCGGTTTGTCACCAAATTCATATAACCTTTGTTTTGCAAATAATATTTCCCTCTTAGCCGTTTGGGTATGTGTAGTGTTTAGAGCTGTCCTAAAGGCCGTAATCCTTTGCAATTTAATAATAGAAGGTCTATCAGTGTATGCTGTTTCAGCTGCTTTTAAGCGAGCTTCAAGCAGACGCTGTTGTTCTCCCTTTAATTTTTTCTGGGTCGCTGAGTAGGAGATGATCAAACCTCGCGCGCAAGCTTTGATGGTTTCCCACATCATTGACGGGTTGCTAGCCATACCTAAATTAATTTCTAAAAAAGTTTTAAATTCTTGAGAGAAGTACTTTACAAATTTACTACCTTTCAATAGGAAGGGGTCCATATGCCAATGCCGAGGGGATGTCCCGTTGTTCCTCACATTGGTTTCCATATATACAGCAGCGTGGTCGGAAATT
>NW_025167091.1:0-1685 GCF_004010195.1 Chiloscyllium plagiosum
TCATTCCTGAACAAGGGCTTATGCCCGAAACGTTGATTCTCCTGCTCCTTGGATGCTGCCTGACCTGCTGCGCTTTTCCAGCAACACACTTTTCAGCTCTGATCTCCAGCATCTGCAGTCCTCACTTTCTCCTCCTGAATGGACTATTGGTCCTACTTTCCAAATTTCCCTAGAGAAGGTGGTGCTATGCTTCTTGAACTACTGCAGTCCTTGGGATGTACACATACCCAGCTTGCTGTTAGGAAGGAAATTCCAGGATTTCCAATCAGTGACAGATATATTTCCAAGTCAGGATGGTGATGGCAGGAAACTTGAAGGTAGTGGTGTTCCCATGTATCTGCTACCCTTGTCCTTCCAGAGTTTAGAGATCAAGGGTTTGGAAGATGTTATCAGAGATACCATGGTTAGTTATTGCAGTGCATTTTGTACATCTGTAGAGAGTACAGAGTCACTGTTTCAGTTTAATGACATTTCATTGGGTAGATTTGGGTCTCTGCTTAATTTCTCATCATAAAAGAGTTCATCTCCTATGATGCAAAGTTTTATCATGAATGCAATGACTGAAGTGTCAACATAGATGACATTCAAATCCTAGAAAGAGCTTTATGCACAAAACGTTTTGATTCAGAGAGAATACTTCTGCTGAATATCATAAAAGAATGGGATTTGGGAGCAAGCATATTGATGTTAGTTACAAGGCAATGTTCCAATTTTCATGCTTTTCTTCCTCCCTGAAGTGTCATATTACAGTATAATTCCACAGACCATTATTTCTCAATCGAACTGCTATTCTTTTCCCATTTTTAACTGGTGAATAGAAGGCTTGCATTGACTCTTCTCAATTATAACTATTTACTCAGGAACTTTACAGTTGATAAATGAGTAATAAAGTTTAGCTCTGTTATGCACTAAAAAATTTTTTTCTAGATGAAATTCTGTAACTGCACCAATAAATATAAGCAACGGTGATCTACATTATTAACAAAAGGTGCCTTAACTTAATGCAAAGGACAGTATGCCCCACCTGAACCTATTATTACTGGGAACCTTGACATTTTCAAACCAGAAGGCAAGTAAAGATAGGGAAAACAGTCACCATTCATGTGTGGTAGAGTATAAAGCTAAGCAGATTAATTGATTTGGATCACTACACATAGTTCAGAATAAAAGGCAGAGAATCACTGAATCACAAAAGTGTTACAGCACAGACGAAGACCATTTGGCTCATCATTAGCTGTCCAAATAAGCATCATGACTTAGTGCAGTTTTCCTTTCTTTTCCTCATACACTTGTATATTGTTTCTGTTTAAATAATCATCGAATGGCTTCTTGAATGATTCAGTTGAGGCATCTGAACATGCCTGCACCACATTTACAAAGAATTTCAGACCTGAAATTTTGTTCTCACATCATGTTTACAACTTTTGCAAATCATTTTAAATCTATGCCCACACATTCTTGATCCTTTTATGAGTGGGAACAGGTTCTCCCTATTTACTCTATATCCTCATGATTTCAAAAACTTGAATAAGATCTCCTCGTGTTTTCTTCTATCCAAGGAGAACAGTTCCAACCTGTACAATCTATCCTCATAACTGAAATTTGTCATCCCTGGAAGTATTCTTGTGAATCTCTGCTGCATATTCACTTCTCTCTTATATTGTGGCACCCAGAACTGCACACTA
>NW_025167092.1:0-1685 GCF_004010195.1 Chiloscyllium plagiosum
TTGTAAACAAATAGGTTTTTATTATTGAGTTACCTTTCACAAGAAAATCGAAATGACCTTTAATTCGATATTGCTATCAAATGGGGAGATATGCGGAAAGAAACTGGGAATTATTAACCTTATTATGCTTGATGTAGATGCGGAAGATGCTGTTCCGATGAAGCAGATCAATAGAGATCCAGTCAGAGCAACGATCAAAATCCACATCCAAACTATTCAACGCAGTTATGAATAACTTGTGGATTAAAAAATTCAAATCGACTGCGTACCATCTGTAATCGCTGGGCGCGCAAGAGAGATGGCATCATCTACCACAGACCATGTTGAGGACGTATGGTAAGGATTTTGCAGTTGGTTGGGTTTAACCCTCATAAGTTGGCATAGGTTCAGAAGGAGTTATAAAGCATGTTCCAAGACGGCATAATCGAATTGAGTTGCAGTGACTGAGCTCAGCCATAGTCATGTAGCCAAAGCCAGATGGCACCCAATGGTTATGTTCAGAATTTCGCAAATGTTAACGCCATTACAAAGACTGAAGAATTTCCAGTTCCACGGATGGAGGACTGCGTCGAAAAGTTGGGGCAAGCAACTTACTTTTCTAAGTTTGACTTGCTCAGAGGCTAAAGATAAGAACCGCTGTCATTGACAGCAAAGACAATTTCGGCTCTCAGAACGCCAAATGAACTATATAATTTCAAAGTTATGACGTATAGTATGACAACGTTTCAGTCACATTTCAGAGATTTTCGGTTTTCCTCTCCAAAGCACAATCTGTCTCTAACGGATGTCTCTCGCAGTCTTCTTTTGCAAATATATTGGTAGTCATTCGAAGGCATGCAGCAGAGGTTTATTGAACTGGATCTGAGTCCGGGCAGTGTTTAATATTATTATTGTAATCACAAGGTTCGGCTGATTTACAAAATAGTGGGATGAAGATTCGGCCAATTAAAATCATGTCATGTCTGTAAATGAACATTCCAACTGCTGCATGTTCTACTCTCCCCAAAAGGATAAAACAAAGCACTTTGATGTTTGGAATTATGACTGAATGATTTCATTCAAAATAGGAACGAAAGAAACACGTTTTATACAAAATTGTTACTTGAATTTCCCTTTATAGAGCACATTGAAATCCACAATAAATTCAAGTATTTTTGTCTCAGCAACATGACAGTGAATTCATGTCTGCCAAACATGTTGATTATATTGTAAAGGTGGCAAGCAGGACAAATAGGAAAATTTTAGCTGTGACATAATTGGATTTTCAAAGACGTTTGTTGCGGTACTGCACATAAAGCTAACAATAAGACAAGTGCTCATGGAGAACAGCGTGGGTAGAGAACTCGCTGACTAATAGAATGTTAGGAACCTTTTTTGACATGCCGAAATGCTGGTTTACAATTATTTCCAAGATACATTCAGTGTGACAATGACCCATGGAAGTGTGACCTTAAATGTTGAGCATTTGGTAGATTGCATCCAAACAGAAAAGCAGGAACTAAATTCTTTGGCAAGTCGGAGATTTGGACTTCCGTGCTCCAATTGACAAACAAGGTTTTCTTGTTCAACACTGCTTTCTTAATCATAATTTCACCTTTTGTTTGTAACCATTCAAAATGTTTCTCCTTAGTTCGCAGTCAACTTAAACTGAGTGGAGTCAACATGACACAATAAAGTAAATTCAG
>NW_025167093.1:0-1685 GCF_004010195.1 Chiloscyllium plagiosum
CAAGAAAATAGGAAAATTAAGTCACCAGTAGAGTCATCAATTACCAAGATATCCCTCATGATGTTTTATGGGACATGTGGGAATTTTTTGATTATGGTTCTCCAAACGTTTTTATAATGGAACCGAGAGTTTTAGATGGGAAGTTAACATCACGCATGACTATTGCCATTTTTGTTACTCACACACAATATTTTTTCCTTGTACGATTTATTTCACTTTGTGGTTTCTGCGAGTGTGCTTGTAAACCACACATGCTTGTGAGTTCATTCCTCACTGTTCCTCAACTCCAGCCAAACAGACTTTACATCCTTATTTCCTGAATCAAGGTAATCGCTAACCATTGCATAAATGTCATTAAAACTTCGGTATTTCACAGGCCTCTGTATATCATCTTACAATATTAATTGATCCTTTACTGTAGTGCAGTTGCGCATAAGAAGAGAAAAATAGAATCGAGAGTAGTGGACCTCCGCTTCACACACCCGTTATTGAAGCGAAAATGCAGATTACCGCCCATAATACGATCGTGGAAGCATGTGCTGAACCCTCAGGAAACACAGAATAAGTGCAGTGCCACAGGGCATGTCAGGGACAGCACCAGAAAGTCAACAGAAATGCTGCTATGGACTCCTCTTTTGGATGTATTTCTCAATGAGCAATAGAGTGTTACATGTGTTCCATCAGGGGTTACCTCACACAAAGAAGTAACCAGTGCTGCAGACGGTCATATCATCCGAGTTCCAAGCCCTGGAATCAGAGACCTTCAATATTCTGTGCATAACTGCAAGGAACAGCTGTCCGAGGCGTTTACAGTCCAGGTGAAATTACGAATGCAGCTCTCTAGTTGTCAGCCTCTTTCTCCTATGTCGTGTTTCGTGCAGTCCCTGCATGGAATCTCGTCAACCACGTTTGACCTGCACATGATGCGGATTGGGCCTTGTTTTCTCGTGAGTTGTTGTCTGAATGGGGCTCTCGGTTTCTGTGCTGTCATAAGTCCGAGTGTTCAGAGGAGTCTGGATATCGTTTTCCAGAATTTGTTTTTAATACAGGGAAGCATGATTTAAAAATTGCATCAAAGCATATCCTCGTTGCGAACTTTGTGTGCCATGCATCTGCGAATGAAGGTGTGTGGATATTGGTTCTTGGCAAAGAATTTGTGTGGGCGTCAGTCCAGCAGTCCCTAGTAGCAATACGTACAAACGGCAAGGGACACATATTCGACTAGAATAGCACAACAATAATAGGACAGGGCAAGCAGAAGACAGCCAGACAATTCCTGGAAGCAGGGCACTCATCTCGGATTCCATCTGTTGGACCCAATCTGCAATCCCAACAAACGGAAGCAGCGAGAATGAAACCAAATGAATTCGTACCAAAACATGAGAGCAGCGCTTCACAGGAACCTCTGTAGCGCTGAGAATGTCACCCAGACAGGTGACATCTTCTCGAGTCACCGAACTTTTCAACAAGAACTCCAGAAGCACCTGAACTTCACATCTTTCTGCTCCAAAACACTCCGCTTTTCCACAATAGAGAATTGCACACTCAACTACCGCGTGTAAGATGAGAATACCAGCCCCTACACTACCAAGGGCGGCAGTAAGAGCGAGGGGAAACAGCTGCCACTGTCATCCACAGCTACAAACGCTCGTTTTGAAAGGTACATTTTCGTATGAATGTCGGGG
>NW_025167094.1:0-1686 GCF_004010195.1 Chiloscyllium plagiosum
AATAGCAGGAATAGGGTTCCCGTGGTGATGGCAGCAATAGCAGGAACAGGGTTCCCATGGTGATGGCAGCAATAGCAGGAACAGGGTTCCCGTGAAAGTGGCAATAGCAGGAATAGGGTTCCCGTGGTGATGGCAGCAATAGCAGGAACAGGGTCCCGTGGCAGTGGCAATAGCAGGAACAGGGTACCCATGGTGGCGACAATAGCAGGAACAGGGTTCCCAAGACAGCGGCAATAGCAGGAACAGGGTTCCTGTCGCAGCGACAATAGCAGGAACAGGGTTCCCGTGACAGCGGCAATAGCAGGAACAGGGTACCCATGGTGGCGACAATAGCAGGAACAGGGTTCCCAAGACAGCGGCAATAGCAGGAACAGGGTTCCTGTCGCAGCGACAATAGCAGGAACAGGGTTCCCGTGACAGCGGCAATAGCAGGAACAGGGTACCCATGGTGGCGACGGCAATAGCAGAAACAGGGCTCCCATGACAGCGGCAATAGCAGGAACAGGGTTCCCATGGTAGCAGCGACAATAGCAGGAACAGGGTTTCCATGACAGCGGCAATAGCAGGAACAGGGTTCCCGTGGCGACAGCAATAACAGGAACAGGGTTCCCATGGCAATAGCAACTGCAGGAACAAGGTTCCTGTGGCAGTGGCAATAGCAGGAACAGGGTTCCCGTGGCGCCGGCAATAGCAGGCACAGAGTTCCCATGGCAGTGGCAACAGCAGGAACAGGTTTCCCATGGTAGCAGTGGCAACAGCAGGAACAGGGTTCCCGTGACAGCGGCAATAGCAGGAACAGGGTACCCTTGGTGGCGACGGCAATAGCAGGAACAGGGTTCCCATGACAGTGGCAATAGCAGGAACAGGGTTCCCATGGTAGCAGCGGCAATAGCAGGAACAGGGTTCCCGTGACAGCGGCAATAGCACGAACAGTGTTCCCGTGATGACGGCAGCAATAGCAGGAACAGGGTTCCCATGGTGACGGCAGCAATAGCAGGAACAGGGTTCCCGTGGCGACAGCAATAACTGGAACAGAGTTCCCATGGCAATAGCAACCGCAGGAACAAGGTTCCCGTGACAGTGGCAATAGCAGGAACAGGGTTCCCGTGGTGATGGCAATAGCAGGAACAGGGTTCCCGTGGTGGCGACGGCAATAGCAGGAACAGGGTTCCCGTGGTGATGGCAATAGCAGGAACAGGGTTCCCATGACAGCGGCAATAGCAGGAACAGGGTTCCCATGGTATCAGCGACAATAGCAGGAACAGGGTTCCCGTGGCGACTGCAATAACAGGAACAGGGTTCCCATGGCAATAGCAACCACAGGAACAAGGTTCCTGTGGCAGTGGCAATAGCAGGAACAGGGTTCCCGTGGCGCCGGCAATAGCAGGCACAGAGTTCCCATGGCGAAGGCAATAGCAGGAACAGGGCCCGTGGCAATGGCAACAGCAGGAACAGGGCCCGTGGTGTTGGCAAAGGCAGGAACAAGGTTTCCGTGGCTGCGGCAATAGCAGGAAAAAGGTTCCCATGGCAGTTAAAATAGCAGGAACAGGGCCCCTTGGCAGTGGCAATAGCAGGAACAGGGTTCCCGTGGCGATGACAACAGCAGGAATAGGGTTCCCATGACGACGGCAATAGCAGGAACAGGGTCCCATGGCGGCGGCAGCAATAGCAGGAACAGGGTTCCCA
>NW_025167095.1:0-1686 GCF_004010195.1 Chiloscyllium plagiosum
TGCTCGGGGTCCCAGAAGGGGTGGAAGCTTCAAAACATTATCCACCGCTGCTCTTCTCTGTGAGATCTCTCTTGAAGCGGCATCCTCCTGGATTGGGGAACTGCACGAAAGATTCTGTGCTTGAATTTACCTATTTGCCAAGGGGTATGTTTGTGGGATGTTCCTGTATCAGCACAGTTAATTAGTAGAAGGCATTGCATCTGTTGTTTGCATAAGTGTTCCAATAAAGAAGCAATCCTAAATTGTTCATCTCGGTGATTTTGTTTTAACTAGAGTGGTTGAATGCTTTGAGCTTAACATTGAGTGGTTTGACCAGTCACAACACATCTGGAACATCCAATTCATGTCTCCATTTAATATAAGGAAATTGTAGGGTTGAGGTTGCCTTCTTAAAACACTTGTAGCTGAGGGGCTTGTGACTGACTCCTGTTATTGAAATGTTAGTGGAGGTGCTGGGGATTGTTTGCTGGAGGTTGTGCTGTGAGTTGCCTGAGACATTCAGGGAGTCCTGAGGATTTGGTGATCCAAATCTGCATGGAGCATGGGGACGGTAGTTAGAGCTTCTGGGTCTGCAATGTGAACATCAAATGGAGCAGAGGCTGCAGAGACGATAACCTCTGAAACCACGGAGAGAGCATCTGTGAGGAAAAGAATCTGTCGTATCTATCTTTGTCTTATCCTGGAGAAGCACACACTGTCACTCTCCTCATTACATACACCGGTGCACACTCACCCTATCTGCTCCACGCACACATTGACACTCTCCCATCTCACATGCGCACATACATACACACACCCTCTCTCCCTCTCCATTCCACACTCACACATACACTTGCCCTCACTCTCTCACGCATACACATACTGTCTCTCTCTCCCCTTCACAGAAACACACACACACACCTCTCTCTTTCACACGCACAACCACACAAACACATATAGACGCATACGTATGCATATAAATTTGTAGGGTGAATTTACACTTGCACAATTGTATTTGCATACATAATCTATTTTATTCAAAAACATACAATTTGTAGTCAGTTGGACAATGTGGTATTCATCACCTCCTACGTTGGAAATAAACCTAGTCCGACTCCAGGTGAAGACGCAGTCAGACTCTAAACAAGACCTCATGCCTAAAATACATTGTCTGACCGGAGGTGTCAACTTCTTTCCATCGATAATACCAGAAGCTATCTCGAGGCAGCGACTTGAAAAAAAAACGCAGAGACTTGCATATTAATCAAGCTAAACCAGCCTTCCCGTTCGAAAAGAATAAAGATTTAAGAGCCATCTTCGGTGTGTTCAATTCATGTGCAAGAGTTGTACACACTTTGATCTTTTCCTCATATATCCTGTCTCTAAGGTCTTCTTCTCTCCCTAACACCTGGTGAAGAAGCAGCTCACAGTAAGCTAGTGTTTTTAAATAAACCTGTGGGACTATAATCTGGTGTCGTGTGGATTTTGACCTTGTCCAACCCAGTCCAAAACCAGCATCTTCGTATCATGGTTTCTATTAGTTAGCCAGTCCTTTCTCATAGCATTATTTTTCTAACACAATGTGCTCTTGTCTTGCCTATTAGTCTTTTGTGAGGCACGTTTTGCAATTGCTTCTGGAAGTCCAGATATAATATATCTGTAGGATCTCCTTTGTCCACATTGCTTGTCACATTTTTAAAATGTTAG
>NW_025167096.1:0-1686 GCF_004010195.1 Chiloscyllium plagiosum
ATTTCCTTCTAAATGTAGACCACAAATCCCACAATCAGACTCAGTTTCAAGGCTTGCAGAGCGGATTACATTCCTGCTTTAGCTGAACATACTGAGGGTGTATTTGGCAGACAGAGGGATCCTGAGGCTGGGATTTGCTGTTCAGCTGGTGCCAGAGACGGACTCTCATAACAGTGAACGGGAGATCGCTTTATAAAGAAAGGGGCACAATTCACTAATTGTGTTGCAGCGAAACTGCGTTTAATAAACACACCTTATTGGATAACTGCCTGTATATCGAATGGAGGATCAAAATTTATGTACCAAAGCGAATACAGTAGTTACTATTTTATGTGTTCCGATGATTAAATATGCAAAAGGACATGTGTGTTGAAAACTGAATTGAGGAGATTTTCACCATGAACTAGAATGGAGGATGCTCAGTGGGTTGAATGACCTACTCCTCTCCCGAAGTTTCTGTGCAGTCTGTGGGAAAATTCTGTAAATGTTGCCACCAGATCACAAATGTGAGGAAGGAGATCTCTGCAGGGCCAATAGGATCGTGTGTCCCGTTCCAATACTGAGGCTGGTGCCGGGTGATCTGGACGGCTTTATCCTTTAAGACCTCGGAGCAGTTTGATACAATAGAGTGTCTTGCTTGGCCGTTTCCGAGACCATTGAAGAGACTTCCACATATCTGTGTGTCTGGAGTCACTTTTCGGCCAGACCAGGAAAGCACCCGAGATTCAATTCCTGAAAGTACATTGAGGAAGGATATTAGTGTTTACAATCGACATTGGCTTCAAGGTCACTGTTAATGACTCCAGGTTTCACGTCTCGATATTTTATTAATTATAACTTGCACCGGCTGCCAGAGCATTAGCCTGATCTGGATTAGTAATCCAGTGATATTTCCACAACAGCACCATCTCCACATGGGGACCTATTGGAACCACACTGAGCAGGTTATTTCTGTGCTACTTGACAGATCTGCCAGAAAGAACTCCCACCAATGTGACCATTGCGATGGGACTCAGGGCGTGGTAAATGATCAGACTATAGTTATTCCCTTGTTATGGGATTGGACATAGCTGAGTTATTTTCCACATTGCAAAGGAGATGTCAGAGTTTGAGCTGGAATGAAACAGCTTCCCCAGAGACACGGCTTGTTGTGCAGCACACGTCTTCAGTCCTATTGCAGGAATGGTGTCGGGGCCCATTCCTTTGTCGTATCTACTGTGTTCAGCTGTTTCTTCATGTCACATACTGTGAATCAGATTGACTAAAGGCTGGCATCTGTGATTCTACGGGCAGCACGACGAGGGTGAGGTGGATCATCAACTAAACACTTCTGGCTGAGGACGGTGCAAGTAATACAACCATGTCTTTTACACTGATGTACAGGGCTGTCCCGTTATTTAGGATAGCGATATTTATGGAGTCCTCTCCTCCAGTGAGTTGTTTAATAGTCCATCGACATTTATGTCTGGATGTGGCAGCACTGCACAACTTCGATATGATCTGTTAGTCTTGGGATCATTTCGCCCTGTATATCAGATGTTAGTCCTGCTGTTGCGAATGTAACCAATCAAGTGAGGTAGCTTAAATGGGTTGTCATCAGGTTTAGGTACACATGGTTCAAAACACTATCATGTTCACCCGCACTCGTCGCTCACCCATAGATCAGCTTGATGGTAATGGTAGGAT
>NW_025167097.1:0-1686 GCF_004010195.1 Chiloscyllium plagiosum
TGCAAAAGCGTGAATCCTTCTCCCATACAGCAACTCCTCAGTTAGGAATTCACCTGCTCTATCCGTCTATTCCTGCCCTCACTAGTCAGTGGCACTGGAGTAAACCAGATATTTCTACTCTCGAGATGTTCCTTCTAAACTTTCTGCCTAACTCTCTGTAATCTCCCTTCAGAATCTCAATCTTTTCCCATCCTATTTCCTTGGTTCCACTGTGGACAATGACGTCTTGCTGATCATTCTCCCCTTTGAGAACGTTCTGCATCCTCTCTGAGACATCCTTGATCCAGGCCCCAGGATTCCACACACCATTCTGATTTTATGCTGCTGGCAACAGAAACGTCTGTCTGGACCTCGGACTGGAGAATCCCCTAACACAATTGATCTCTTGGAGCCCGACGTGCCCCTCGTTGCGTTAGAACCAGTCTCAATACCAGAAACTTGGGTGTTCGTGCTACGTTCCCTTGTGAATCGATCATACCGTCCGTTTTCCAAATCAGAACTTGCATGAAATGGGGACAGCCACAGAAGATTTATGCAACAACTGCCTAACTGCCTTAACTTTCCTGGAGTTAATCCATCTATGTGACTATATCTGAGACGTTTCTCAACGTCATGTAACTGTCATCTATCACATACTGTTGTTGCTGCAAATTCCTCATTGCCTCTCGCTGTCTCTCCAACTGGTCCATTAGATCTGATAGGATTCAGAACCAGCAGCATTTATTGCTGATTTCATCCGCAGTAACCTATAAACTCTCTTTAATCTACCAATTCATGTATTGCTGGACATCGAAGTGCGATTGGGAAATTAATAACTGATCTTGGAGAACATACAGAGATGGTCCACCAGGATGTTACCTGGAATGGAGAAATTGAGTTGTTAGTGGAGACGAGATAGATTTGGAAAGGTTTCCATTGTTCGGAGATGACGGAGGTATGTACATGATTGAGCTGCATATGTTCGTAAGGCGTTTGGTCAAAGCGAATATAATGCATCCATTCTGCTAGAATGAGGAATCAGACATGAGACAGCATAGCCTTCGGCAACAGCCCAAAGATTGCGAAGGAATTTGGGTAAAAGAAGCGTTATCACTCAGCATGTGATGAAAAACTGCCTGGGAAGGTACTGTTGGCCTGAACATTTCCAAAAATATTTGCATAACTGCATCAAATGTGATAAAGTTCAAGGGTATGAGCGCCATTGTGCTCAATGTTTGGCACAGTTACCTCATAGCATTGGCGAGTTAGATTGAATTCCAGCCTCGGGCAAATCTTTGTATGGAGATTGCACATTTTCCCGGCATCTGCGTGGGGTTCCTCCCAAAATTCCTTTTACGTCCAACTTTGCAAATGTGTGCAGGTTAGGTAGATTCGCCATGCTGAATTGTCTACAATATCCAGAAGAGTGTGGGTTAAGTTGATTACCATAGAAACATGCAGGAGCATTGCGTGAGTGTTCGGAGACTGTGTGGACCTGTGGCAGATTTAGCACACTTTCAATGGTCGATATGTCGGTATAAAATCAATATTTTCTGCACGGAATGATTTTTAAATTAATTTACGAATGCGTGTTGTATTCACATTCAAATCATTATATAAATGATAAAACGTAGTGGATCCGGCACAACTTGATGTAGCACATCGCTGCTCAAGGTCCTGAATCCTGAAATAACAACCGTCAACCAC
>NW_025167098.1:0-1686 GCF_004010195.1 Chiloscyllium plagiosum
TGTCTACATCCACACTGTTTCCCAATCATGTGCTTATTCACACTGTTTCCCAATCAAGTTTGCATCCAAACTGTTTCCCAATCATGTGTACATCAACACTGCTTCCCAATCATTTGTATATCCACACTGTGTCCCAATCATGTGTACATCCACACTGTTTCCCAATCATGTGTATATCCACACTGTTTCCCAATTCATGTGAACATCCAAACTGTTTCCCACTCATGTGTATATCCACACTGTTTCCCAATCATGTGTATATCCACACTGTTTCCCACTCATTTGTATATCCACACTCTATCCCAATTCATGTGTACATCCACACTGTTTCGCACTCATGTGCATATCCACACTGTTTCCCAATCCTGTGTATATCCACACTATTTCCCAAATATGGTATATCCACACTGTTTCCCAATCATGTGTACATCTACACTGTTTCCCACTTATGTGTACATCCACACTGTTATCCAATCATGTGTGCATCCACACTGTTTCCCAATCATGTGTACAACCACACTGTTTCCCAATCATGTGTATATCCACACTGTTTCGCAATCATGTGTATATTCACAATGTTTTCCAAACATGTGTGCATCCATACTGTTTCCCAATCATGTGTATGTATATCCACACTGTTTCCCAATCATTTGTACATACGCATTGTTTCCCAGTCATGTGTACATCCACACTGTTTCCCAATCATGTGCATATTCACACTGTTTCCCAATCATGTGTGCATCCACACTGTTTCCCAATCATGTGTATATCCACACTGTTTCCCAATCATGTGCATATTCACACTGTTTCCCAATCATGTGTGCATTTTCACACTGTTTCCCACTCATGTGCATATTCACACTGTTTCCCAATCATGTGTGCATCCACACTGTTTCCCAATCATGTGCATATTCACACTGTTTCCCAATCATGTGTGCATCCACACTGTTTCCCAATCATGTGTACATCCACACTGTTTCCCAATCATTTGCATATCTACACTGTTTCCAAATCATGTGCATTTTCACACTGTTTCCCAATCATGTGCATTTTCACACTGTTTCCCAATCATGTGTGCATCCACACTGTTTCCCAATCATGTGTACATCAACACTGCTTCCCAATCATTTGTATATCCACACTGTTTCCCAATCATGTGTACATCCACACTGCTTCGCAATCATGTGTATCTTCACACTGTTTCCCAATCATGTGTACATCCACACTGTTTCCCAATCATGTGTATCATCACACTGTTTCCCAATCATGTGTATATCCACACTGTTTCCCAATTCATGTGTACATCCACACTGTTTCGCACTCATGTGTATATCCACACTGTTTCCCAATCCTGTGTATATCCACACTGTTTCCCAATCATGTGTATCATCACTCTGTTACCCAATCATGAGTACGTCCACACTGTTTCCCAATCATGTGTATCATCACACTGTTTCCCAATCATGAGTATGTCCACACTGTTTCCCAGTCATATGTATATCCACAATGTTTCCCAATCATGTTTACAACCACACTGTTTCTCAATTATCTGTACATCCACACTGTTTCCCAATCATGTGTACAACCACACTGTTTCTCAATTATCTGTACATCCACACTATTTCTCAATCATGTGTATATCCACACTATTTCCCAATCATGTGTATATCCACACTGTTTCCCAAT